>NW_016165401.1:12014-14302 GCF_001687245.7 Rhagoletis zephyria | reverse complement strand
TGTAACCTATTTTAAAATTGTAACTCAGTTAAATTGATTAAATAAACGAAATATTGCAATTTGGGCATCAAACTAAATAGTTTTAAGGAGACTTACAGCTGAAAATATGTTTCAGGAGGCTTGTTACCTGTTTGAAAATTTAACTCAATTAAATTGATAAAATATATGAAATGTTACAATATGGGTACCAAACAAAAGGTATTTGAGAAATCTTGATTTGCAAATATTCTAAATAGGATTATGCAATGTGTAAAATAAACTGAAAATATTGAAATTAAATGAAGTATTATAACTGGTTCGAGACGGAAAGTGATTGGGAAAGCTTTACTAGAGAATTTTTTTTAATGTTTCTACTTAGCCAAATCCGGAGAGTTTGAGAAGAGAGAATTTACGATATCTTATCAAACGAAGTGATAAGTTGGTATACAAATTACGCAATGGAAAAAAATTAATAAAAAGTTACGGATACAAATGAAGAAATGATAAAAAGCGTAACGAAAACATAAAAATATCCCGTGAAATGAAATAATGAAAACTTAAAATTGTTGTCACCATTCCTTTACATTATAAAATAGTTAAATTTGAATTATAAACAATTTCGTTCGGTCGCCATAGCGCCATAGGTCAAAACATAATGGAGCGGCGAGTGAAGCGAAGACCTTTCATCGAGCAAGGCTTCAATTAAAAAAGTGTGTGTACGCTTTGCTCTTCACTATACGCACCTCCGACGACACATTACATTGTCAGTTTCAAAGTAACGTGCAGCCGAAGTTATTTCCAAGCGCCGAACTACTCCGAGCGACTGCTCTGCATTACACGTAACTTACTTTGAAAAGCGGCTCAGAGGTATGTCTGATACCAAATGTACATTCTTAATTCCTACTTATATAAAGCGGCCACGTCTTTGTTAAAGTAATGGAGATTCGGCAGGGAAGTGGTAAGGGCCGTCAGGTGAAGGGCAATACCTTACCAGCAACTTACACTTCACCCGGCTGTCCTTACCACGTCACTGACGAATCTCCCTTACTTTAACAAAGACGTGGCCGCCTTATGTAAGTAGGAATTTAGAATGTACATTTGGTATCAGACATACTTCTGAGCCGCTTTACAAAGCAAGTTACGTGTAATGCAGAGCAGTCGCTCGGAGTAGTTCGGTGCTTGGAAATAACTTCGGCTGCACGTTATTTTGCATCTGACAACGTAATGTGTCGTCGGAGGTGTTCATTTTGCGCTTTACTAGTAGATGACATTGGCCATGATGACAATTTTGGTACTAAAAACTGAAAGAAAACATGGCTTACCTCGTAAGGTGCTTACCTAATTTCCCAGTGGGTTGTTTAGCGCTGTATTCCGTACAAATTACCAGAGGGCGCTTTTATTTGTTATTTAAAGGTGAGCAGGGCTGTTATGTGGGCATGTATGCTAGATTCTATAGGATTTTAAAAGTGCTGCTGTTCCCTTTTTTAAGAAGTATTTAAACTTAAGACAATGAGGAGCCCATCCAGAACCTATAACCAAAATATAAAAAAAAAATCGGTACAGTCGATCTCGAGCTTTGCGAACAGAAAAAAAACTGTTTTCAAAATATATATTAGTATAGATAAATTCATGTTAATAGGTAACTCATACGCCATGGCATCCGAAAAACGTTTGAGGTATTTACGTGAGTGACTAATAACGATGAGTGACTAATAACGATGAGTGACTAATAACGATGAGTGACTATAGACGACTTCGTTTGTTTGGGAACCAGCATTAACACCAATAATAATGTCAGTCTTGAAATCCACCGGAGAATCACTCTTGCCAACAAGTGCTACTTTGGGCTGAGTAGGCAATTGAGAAGTAAAGTCCTCTCTCGCCGTACAAACATCACACTATATAAGTCACTCAACATGCCTGTGCTGGTGTATGGCGCGGACGCATGGGCAATGAAAGCATCTGATGAGGCGGCCCTTGGAGTTTTAGAGAGAACGATTCTGCGAAAGATTTACGGACCTTTACGCGATGGTGATGGCGAATATCGCAGACGATTTAACGATGAGCTGTGTGAGCTTTACAACGATATAGACATAATGCAGCGAATTAAAATTCAGGGACTCCGCTGGCTTGGCCATGTCATTCGAATGGACAGAAACGCTCCTGCTCTGAAAATATTCAACGCGGGCCGCGATGCTGGTAACACAGAGGAAGAGGAAGGCCTCCTCTGCGTTGGAAAGACCAGGTGGAGAAGGAGTTGGCTTCACTTGGCATTTCCAACAGGCGGCAGTTGGCACAGAAAAGAAACG
>NW_016165401.1:2044-7595 GCF_001687245.7 Rhagoletis zephyria | reverse complement strand
TTCATTTTGCGCTTTACTAGTAGATAACATTGGCCATGATGACAATTTTGGTACCAAAAACTGAAAGAAAACATGGCTTACCTCGTAAGGCGCTTACCTATTTTCCCAGTGGGAAGGATTATGTGTACATATACACACATGCTAATGTTAACGTTAATGTTGATTCTTATGTTAAAAAAAGTACAGTTCATGGATAAAATGTAGGAGCAATTAACATTGCTGTTAGCACTTACATTTGTATATGAATATTTATGTACATACATACCCTGAAGCAAAATTTAGGAACAGTCTGGCAAAGCGTTGGTATTTTAGAAAAAGTAAAGTCGTATTTAATGGGGTATAAATTGAGTTTTTGAACTTAGTAGGTTATGGAGGCATTCTAGGGTAAAATGTTCTGAGAAACATATACAGTACTCAAAACCATGATAAAAATATAGTAAGGTAGAAACGCTGAGAGTCACTTTTAAAATTCTTGATGTTTCCAAACAGTTTAATTTTTAAATTTACTCACAAACTCACACACACATTTTTATTTTCTATCTCAAGCAACAACAATTTCGAACAATTTAAATTTTTTATTTTCACTTTTATATGATTTTAAAATGTTGGCAAACTTAAAAAAAAATCATGACCGACAAATTGAGAGAACGGTTCTACCTTGCTATGTTTGTATCATGCTCAAAACTATCTCTCCAACCATGTTTCACACTTTTGAACCGAGTAATAAATAAAACAGTTATCAAGATAACTTGATTTGGATTCACCAGGATTTTGGGTGTTTTTGAGACTCGCCAAGTACGAAAATTTTTATAACCGTTAAATCCGTTAAATCCTTTTCAATAAGCTTTTAAATTTGCAAAGTTTTTTTCTATCGTATCGGTCTAGGGTACATTATATGTGTACGTGTGCTCGATTAGGTATAGGTTAGGTTTCGTTGTCTGCCGGGATGTTATTACCGGACAGAATGTCTGCCCTGATAAATACAGGCTTCTAATACTATAATAAGTAAAATAATAAAATTTCAGATTTGTTAAAATACTTTTGAAATTTTCTTTTTTACATTTTCAAAAGTGTCAGCCATGATCAAATGACCGCCATAATTGTCAGCCATTATTATTTTCGAATAATAGTAACATTGAATGTTAAAATACTTAAATTGCAGACTTATTAAAATACTCTCGAAGTTGGTCTAAATTGGCTGCCTTTGCGACCTGCGTGACGCCGTACACTGAAAATAAAATTTCGTAATAGTGCTACGAAAAACTTTCGTAGTCTTGGTTTTTGTACAATGTACGAAACTTTCGTTCATAATACGGACACATTTTTCACAACGAAACTCGATTTTACGAACCGTACGTAAATATAACGAAAGGACCTTCGTAAGGCATTTTTTCAGTACAATTTACGAAATCTTACGTTTATTTTCGAAACACATTCGTAAAGCACTGAACAAATCTCTGTACGAATAATTTTGTATATTGTAGGAAGGCATTCGTAATATTTATGTATGGTTTTAAAATTTACTAAACCTACAATTCTGTATAAGTTCAATTTAGTTAATACTTTCTTATAAAGTACTAATGCAGAAACATGTTTTTTTAAATTCGTACAACATACGAATATTTTCGTACAATATACTCAATTACCGGCAGTTTAATATTTCATCATATTTTTAAGTATCACGTGTCACTGCGGAATTACTTGTTGGCTGCTGTGAGACATATAATATAATTTTAAACGTTTTAAAACGGGATTTTCTGGATAAAAAAAAAAAACAATACAAAATAAAAAAACATCGAATATTAAAGCTGCGGATATACTACGCTTTTAAGCATACAATGTTTTTAACATCGCCTACGCTGCGCCTTGCGCTCCAATGTGGGACTTGATAAATAGGCAATTNATTTCCATAAAATCCGTTCCCTGTTCATCAGTTATCTATCAACGGCAAGCCTAAGCCAGGAGTACTACTTAATGAAATTAAAAGTAAGTACATGTATGATTTTTCACTGAAACTTGCTTTTCAGACGCCTTATAATTTTCCTTTAATTTATAGTCGTCAAGGAAACAAACATCAATGCATCTGCAAATCTGTCAAGTGCCTCTACATAAAAATATTATAATGTTTAAGAAAGTAAAACCAGTATTTTTTTATATTATTTCATATTTTATATCTTATTATATTTAGTTTTGTTGAGTCTCATAGTTTAACACTTTGCATCAATATACTTTATTGAATGAAGTCTAAGCAATAAAAAAGATGTAGTATAGAACCTATTCGTATGCATATAAATAAAAGACTTTAGTTTTATTATAGGTAATATAACCTTTTTTATTAATTCTAAACTACAGTGTAGTCAGAAAATTCTTCTTCTTCTTTCGCAGAAGGTATGATTGCTTTTATTATTAACACTATAAAAAACATGACTTAAATTATAGCACAACACTTTCATTATATTTTAATCATTAATGTTAAACGTTTTCGCAAAACGTTTTGCTAAATAAAAATGCTTAAAATTAACGATAAAAACAAAATAAAAGTGTGGTGTTATAATTCGTAATATGTTTTTTACAGTGTGGAGAATGAAAGCAAAATCGCACATTCTACGAAACAAGCGCAGATTTTACGAAAATAATTTCGTTAAATATACGAATTATTTCTGTGCATTTTACAAAAATTTCGTAAAAAACTAAGAAATAGCACGAAATTTTTTAGTAAATGGTACTAAATTCTTTAGTAAATAGTACGAATACATTCGTAAAATGTACTAAAAATCTGATGCCTCATATTTTCGTAGTATGTTTCGTACATACGGTTTTGTACAATCAACGAAAACTTTCGTGGCTCAAAATGACGAAAAATTTCGTAAGATTTACGCAAGTTTTCGTCATATTTACGCAGATTTTATTTTCAGTGTATGGACCGCTGCCGGGCTTAGTTAGTCTGCCTACCAAGTAGAGGAGGTATTAAGGCTCGACTGCTTTGAGCTTTGGTAAATTACATTCAGTCTGCTCTTCACTGGCTCTTAGACTATAACGTGATTTCGGGATGAAAGAGCATTTGACACATAGTGTTGAAGGTGCAACAGAATATCAGTTGTGCTTTGTTTTCTTTGAAAGGCAACTTGATTCGAGCAAATAAGTTTATTTCTCATGATGTACCACCTGAATCTGTTCGCTATTATCTTTTCGGATGTATTTTTGCTAAACATGGCAAAAGGGAAATAGGTCTATATCCCGATATATCGGATGGAGATTTATTAGGTTTAGGAATTGGTATAACCAGGGCAGTACGCTAGCTTTGTGGGTACACACCTTTATCAAAATATCATTGTATAGCATTAGTAATCTCTCTTTTAAAGTTGGAGGCAGATTGCAAACCATGGAGTAATTATTGCGGTCATTACCTGGAGTTTTGCCCTTGAGCCCATTTAGCGAGTTTTCAAGCTCGGATTTGTTATCTTCGAGTCTATTTTTTTAGCGGCAAAAGAAACATTGTTGGGATTATATTCATAATTGGTGAAGTTATGCTTTTAGAAGATGAAGTCTTGATGAAAATTCCTATCTTCGGATAAACCAGACCATGTAGTACCAAAAGAACTCGCAATTTCAGAGGGTAATGTAATGTTTTCTGACCTATTTTTTAATAGTGAAATTGGGTTGCTGTTGCTATTACCTGTAAGCGTTTTGATATAGGCCCATATTTTTTTGGTAGAAGATCTTGGGCTGATTTTTCGAGTCAGATCTTCGAAACACGAACTCTTAGCTTCTAATGCTGCTTTTTTGAATTTTGATTTGGGTTTATTATACAGGATTAAAGATTCTGTGCACCGATTTCTTTTGAAGTTGTGCCATAGCGATTGCTTCTCTTCTCTTAGTTTGTGGAGGTTTGAATTCCACGAGGGTATAATGGTTTTGACACAACCAGGTTTTGTTTGTGGAATGGAAATATTGGCTGCTGATCGAATAATTTTGTGCAACTTAGCAGCTTCTTTATTCACATTACTGGACCTTTCAGATTGTGCGGATAGAGCAGTGCAGTTGTGTTGAAATGATGTCCAATTTGTTAAATCGGTTTTAAACTTAATTCTAGCTCTAACTTTGCTATGAGAGATGGACAATTGTATGTCAATAGTTATCGGAAAATGGTCGCTTCCGTGCAAGTTCTCAAGGATATTCCGGGAGAGCTTTGGCGCTACAGAAGAAGAACATACCGATATATCAACGTGTGTTAGAGATCTATGCGTAGAGAAGTGGGTAGCAGAGCCATCGTTTAAGACAATGAGATCTTCACATAAAATATAGTCTTCAATTATGTTATCCCTTTCGTTTTCTACGTCAGAGCCCCATAATGGGCCCCGCGCATTAAAGGCTCCAACGAGCAGAACTGGTAAGGCTACGGTGTGGGTAATCGAACACAAGTCGGTTGTTGAAACGTTTTGGTGGGGAGGGATGAAAGCGTTGATGATTGTGATCGTAAATGCATAAGTTACTTCAATTCCAATTGTAGCAATTGTTGAACTCATTGGTATTACTTTATGGGGGATTTGTTTTCTTATGAGTACTACAATGCCCTGTTTGGCAGATTTATTTATAGGTAGATTTTCAAAATATCGTGTTTTTCTTTGAGTTGGAAAGTATTGTTTTTGTAGGAAAAATGTATTTCCTGTATACATATAATATCAGGATTTAAGTCTTTTATTAGTAGTTGGAGTTCGATGAAGTTATTGGTGTAACCTTTCATATTCCACTGTAGAATTTTCATACTGAGCGGAAGAGAAAATAGGTGGTTTATTTGGTTTTAACTAAGAGAGAGATTTCAAATTTCTTCATCTTTTATGTCGTATTCGTCTTGATTGCTTGGTATTAGGTCTGTATTGTCGCTTGAAGAAGTACATGTGTTAACTACATTATTGGAATTATTGTTTTGAATATTGTTTTCTGGTAGCCAGTTTAAGAGAGGCTTAGAAGAGTAATGTAATTGAATGGGAGAAGTGGATTCGGTCGCAGTGGTGAGTTTAGATGAATGATCTGTATGGAGACTGTGTACATTATTGGTAGTAACATTCGAGAGTTGTGATCTTGGGAAGGTCAAATTTGGTGTGATTGTGGTGGGTTTATCTCCTGAAGGCATTGTTGTAGCGGTTAGTGTGTTTTTTTTTGTAAGGTTTGTATTTTTGTTTTTAATAGCTTGCGCGTTTATGGAAAGTAGATTGTCTTTGGTGGTTGTGGTTTAGGGCTTGCTATGGGCAGAGCGTAGGTCTGAGATGGGATAAAAGAACCAGTTTGCCTTGCTTCTCGCATTGACAACTTTTGTTGTTTTGATTTTTAGTATTTCCTTTTGTTGTATAAATTTGGTGCAGTCTTTGGAAGACGCGGGATGTTTTTCAGCACAGTTGACACAATGGGTGCGAAATTAGTCTTTTGGGTAGTGAGGTGCCAAATTGCAGTTAACGCGTGCTGCATCATTATTGCACCGCTTAGCAGTATGTCCCAATAAGTGGCAATTTTTTACAGCGCATGGGATTTGGAATATATTCCCTTACTTTGA
>NW_016165401.1:0-1190 GCF_001687245.7 Rhagoletis zephyria | reverse complement strand
ATGAGGAACGTTCAGGTCGTCCAAATGAGGTCACTACACCAGAAATGATTGAAAAAATCCGTGATATGGTAATGAGTGATCGAAGATTGAAAGTGCGTGAGATTGGTGAGAGTGTGGGCATTTCAATTGAACGGGTTAATAACATTTTGCAAAATCATTTGGATATGAGAAAGCTTTCCGCAAGATGGGTGCCGCGATTACTCACAACACACCATAAACAAACACGTGTTTCCATTTCAAATGATTGTTTATCAATGTTAAACGCAAATCCCCAGGAGTTTTGGCGTCGATTTGTAACTGTCGATGAAACGTGGATTCATCACTCCACACCAGAGACCAAAGAACAGTCAAAACAGTGGACTCGTCGTGGTGAACCAGCTCCAAAGAAGGCAAAGGCGATATTATCAGCAAACAAGGTTATGGCCACAGTATTTTGGGATGCGCGTGGGGTTATACATATTGATTACCTACAAAAAGGAAAAACAATTAATGGCAAAATATTGGGTGATTTTGACAAGGCTTTGAAGGAAAAACGTCCACATTTGTTGAAAAAAAAAGTTCTTTTTCATCAAGACAATGCTCGTGTACACACATGTGTCGTAGCCATGTCTAAATTCAATGAATTAGGCTACCAAATGCTTCCTCATCCGCCGTATTCTCCAGATTTGGCCCCCTGTGACTTTTTCCTCTTTCCTAATCTTAAAAAGTGGCTCGGCGGGAAAAAATTTAGCTCAAATGATGAAGTAATTGCAGCAACAAATGCTTATTTTGAAGGGTTGGAGAAAACCTATTATTCGGAAGGGATCAAAACATGGGAAAAACGTTTGCTTAAGTGTATCGAGCTAAAAGGAGATAATGTTGAAAAGTAAATTGAATTTCGTTAAAAAAATCGTTTTATTCTATTCAAGGCCGGGTAGTTTTCATACGACCCTCGTATGTTTTCTGTCATATAAAAAACAAACAACATCTCACTTTTTATTTAATTGTCTTTCAAAAAATAACGTTTAATAAACAAATTCTTTTAAAAATATATTATATGCATGGGCTGAAATTTGTACAAAAATCGGCTCACACACATGTGCATGTGTTTAATAACTCTGCAGTAAATCGCGCTACTTCAAGACTAGCGCAGAACTAGCCCTTTAAGGGGCGGTACTGGTTCTCGATCTATCCCAACGCGAAGTTGAAAT
>NW_016165399.1:7633-27731 GCF_001687245.7 Rhagoletis zephyria | reverse complement strand
ACTGGCAGCCGAGATAGGTCGATCTTCCACTCAGCCATCGATATGCAAACAAAGTGTATGGGTATGCATCTAAAACGCCTGGACTCTCTACAGGGAAGATGCATTGGATGTCCTCGCCAAATACTAGGCGGACACTCTGCAGTACAGGAAATGTGATGAATGGGCATGACTGCAGCTACAGTTGACATGTAATGAATGATATACTAACTTGGTGAGGGATTTATGTAGAGTTGGACCCAACTCTACAAGAGTACGAATTTTCGCCGATCGCACCAAAGCTAAAGTCAACAACACCAGCCTAATTTGTGCGCACGCAATGATGTGGAGGAGGATGGTGAGACCAAACAGCCTTAAAAATTATCATATGAGTGCAATCGTAATCGTTCTGGGCAGTTTCAATGCCAGAGGAATAGCTCAGGTTAGGTTGGGTTATCTTGGCTGTTCCCATCCAGCACAGGAGAAGGACATACTCAGGCCAATGTGGGTCTATTGCGATGCCATACCAGAGACTCCTTACGTCCCTTCTCATACCTTAGAAGTAAAACCAATTTGTAAGACTAACGGACCGCACAAAATCGTCGATACTATCTGAATCCTGCTCAGCCACACATTCAAAGTAATAGTGGAGAAACGAGCACCGATGAGCCCTCGCCAATGCAGGGCAATGGCACAGATAATGCTCTATGCATTCGATTTCCTCCTCATCACGGCAGCTACAACAGTAGTCGTTTGACTGCATACCCATACTACTAGCGTGGGCTCCCATCAGGCCATGTCCGGTGAGAACTCCAATTTCACACCGATTTCCAAACCAAGAACACCGTTGGAAAGGAATTTTCTGTAGATGAGTTCTTATGGTTTCAAAATCGTCATTTAAAAATTTCCGTATTTGTGTATACATAGTTGTAGTGTAGGAGCTTGTTCAATTTGAGTTGTTTTCGCATTTTGTTACACTTCATATTTCGTATTTCGGAATACATAAGAATTAGGGTAAGAGAAAGGGTAAACAAAAATTATTGAAATTTTCCGAGAGGAAACGAAAATAATTCAGTCACAAAAAATTTAGTTATCGATAGTTATCTAGCAAGTTACTCAATCTATCGAATCATCCAAGTTTATAGTTTTTGAAATTTATTGAGTAGTCGCAACGTATCAAATTATTCAAATTGATCAATGTTTATTGAGTTGTCGAAATTTATAGACACAGGAAATTATTTGTCGAAGTTTACGGTTAGTTATCGAGCTATAAAACTTTATGGGATTATCGCAATTTGTCAAGTTAATAAAATTTATCAAGTTATGGATATTTATTGAACTATTAATATTAATACATAGAATTAACGGTATTCATCGATGTGTCGTAATGCAGCGAGTTCTTTGAACTTATCGGATTATCGATATTTATTGATTTACTGAAATTTGTAGAATTATCGAATCAAAGTTTTTGCAATTTTTAAGTATTTCAAGTTATCGAAATTTCAGGGTTATCTATAAGTTTATCGAGGTATCACTGTCTATCGAATTTTAACGTGTTACTGGAGTGTAGCGAGTTATCGAAATTTTTCGATGGCTTTCGAAAAATATGCAGATGTTAAAATTAAACTAGTTATCAAAATTTATAAAGGCATCCAAAGTTCATTGAGTTATCGATTTATATCGATATATATATAAATTTTTGAGTTATCGAAATGTATTGAGCCCTCAAACCGCACAGTTATCGATAATTATCGAAATTAGTGGAGTTATCGAATTTGGTTGAGTTATTGGATTTTAGTGATTTTGAAATTCATTGAATTTTCAAAAATGTGTCAAATTATCGAAATTTATCAACAAACTGGAATGTATCGGGTCAATTCCAAGTCCTGCCAAAGTACCCGAAAGACCTTCAAAGACATAATAATTGTAGTCACGTTTAAGTTGCAAAGCGGGAGATTTTCCCCCTTTAAAATTCATTTTCGTTTGTTCGATTCGATTGGTTCTCTCATTCTGACCATTCTAAATATCTGCGAAGCTTAGTCCTCTGGTCGTCCTTGAATAGACGCTTATTGAGGTTATCTTTATAAGAAATAAATTAAAATAAAATCAAAAGCTGCACAAATATCAGGTTTAAAATTATATTTGAAACAAAATTAATCAAATAAATTCGTGCATTCGCATCTGTTATATGACAGCATACGCAAATACGTATTTGACAAATGCGATTGAACTTTTAGTAGCACAATAAACGAAAGTGCACTTTAGAATTTACATAGTGGCAGTTATTTGCTGCTGTTGTTGTTGTTGTTGCTCTTGTTATGCTGTGTGCCGTTGTTGACGTTGCATTTCATTCAAATGCCTTCACTTCAATTTTAAAGCAAAAAAGCGAATAATAAAATAGCTAATATGTATGTATGTAAATATGTATGTATGTATGTATGTATGCCGCGCAAAATAAATCTCGCTAATTCATTCTGATGATATAAGGCGTTAAGTTAGGCGTGAAAGCGTTTTCCCCACAAAACCGATCAAGATTTCCCAATTGCCGGGCATTGCCTTTTCGCCGAGTTGCGTTGCGAGTCGAACGTTTAGATGCGAGCGCAAATAAATGGAAGTAGTAGATCTGTATGTTTTAGGTAGGTGCTACTCACGAATTTTGCACTACACATACATACATATGTACGTGCATTGTTAGATGCATTTGTTTGGGTGTGTCGTCAATTGTTATTTTCAACTAACTACATATTGCTGTCTGCAAGGCTTGTATTGTTTAGAGTTATATATGTAAAATATGTAGATATGTATGTAGGTGTTTGCATTCGTTACGATAGCAAAGAGCACTATAACTACGGTGACCAGATTTCTGTGGCCAAAAATGGTCATATTTCTAAATCATCGAATCCGAACAATTTCGTTTTTAGAAAAAAATTAGATAACTTCTTTTAATAGACAATTTAGCAAGTTTTGACTACTTTTCTTTGTTTAAGAAATTTTTATTATTTTTTTATGAAAATATAACTTACTATGTATCTAAAAAAAAATATGTTAGTCAAAATTTAAAACTTTGTAGAACATTTATACAAATTCGACGAATTTTAACAAATGTTGATCAAAATTTTAAACATTTTAATAATATTTTCTAGAATTGTCTTGAGTATGCAATTTTGTAGCCCGTTAAATTTTAGTACAATAAAGGGCAAGTCTGAAGTAGTACCCTTGATTTTTGGCAAATTTTTTGTTCGCGCATTTTCTTTTATTCAAAGTTCTAGATATGTTTAAAAATCTGTGTGTATGCAGAAAATGAGCAGGACAAAAAAAAAATCAACGGTACTCATAATATTTCTAAGAAATCTAATTGAAAAGCTCAAAATATTTATGAATCTTTGCAGAAGTTTGCTCACTTTTCAACGACTTTCAAAACAGGAGGAGGTTATGGGTTCGTCGGAATATTTTTTTTTTATTATTTTTGTATGTGGAGGTGGTCCCATACTAATCTGGTTAAGATCCGATCATTGGATCATGAGATATATATATATATATATGTATATTACATGAGAATTGAAGTCGGTTTTGTTTTTTTGCCTAATAATTACTTGTTGTACAAAATTTGAAATGTTTGCCTACATGGTCTTTGTTAGATAACGAGCTACACTTTCGTAAAAAATAATAAACATGAATACTAAACATTAAATAACCGAGAGGAATAGTCAAAGAATGCTAAAATGTCTCTTCCCTATTTATATTTTCGCCACTGTATCTACAGCTAGTGTTTTTTATATCCACAATTATTTCGGGGGAACTGGTATTATTTTTTATAATTTCACTAAATTCAAGTTAGAATCGTTTATAAAAAAAAAGACTAAACGAACTATTATAAAGACCTTAAAAAAATTTGGACAATATATCGAGAGCGCTAGTTTGACAAAATAAACAACCAAAGATCATAGAAAACAAGGATGCTGGCTATGTTTATGTTTAGAGTACAGGGAGACCGTTATTAAATTAATGAAAATCGGGACTTAATCGGTACAAATATGAAAAATTTTGGCACTTATACTTTTAAAAATTATTCAGCGGGACAATTTTTTCAAAATCGGTATGTCCCGTCAAAATCGGTACAAATGGTCACCGTAACTATAAAACCCTGTATGTTTGTGTGTGTTGCTCACATGTTCGTCGGGATGTGCTTTGTATGTGAATTTATATGATTTCTTTAACTTACTGTTGTTTGAACTATTGAGCCAATTTCATCTTGTAGCTTCGTCTCAGCCGTGCATGTGACTGTGCGAACATTTTGTTCAGCATAGCATGCAGCAGTAGTCAACAACAGCAACAATAACAGCAGCAAGAGCGATGCAAAATGGTAAAATGCTAAAATTTCTTTAATGTAGTTTGCCAAAATAATTTGCATACATTTTAGTTGAAGCAAATTTAGTTTTATATACAGTAAGTGTGCGCGCGGGTGATGTTTGCACGTAACACTTGGTTTTGCAACAGGATTTAATTCCCAGTGTTATGTGCGCGCAGTTAGCTGCATTTCGAAATATTTAAATTAAGTGCAATGCCTTTGGAACCTCGCCTCAATTAATCAACGCAGAATGGCGGGTGGGCAAGCAAGCTAAATGGGCTTAATTTATCAGCTTTGAATTCAAAAGTGCCATATTGATTGAATTCATAAAGTTTTCTTCTGGATTAGAATACTAGGACAGACAATTGTTACGATAAAATTGACAATAGTCTGACAAGAATAGAATACTATGGCTTATTCTAAGAAGGACCTCTAACTTGCCCGTCCTATATCAGAGGTAAATTTTTTATACAAAATCAATCCAAACAATGTTAAGGTTTTAGAACTAAAGAAATCTTGAAGTTTTTACGAAAACAATAATTTTTCGCGGCAACATTCAAAAGTCCCTTTTTAATAGCGGTCGAAGCTATGCAGGCGGTATGTAACCTTTGCGGTGCTCCGAGGGTAACAGTAGGTGCTAAATTTTTGGGACAATATCAAGACCCATACCACAAATGGGGAAGAATTTCTGTATAAATTTTAATCTTAATCTTCATCATAATCTTAGTTTTAATCCTAATCTTAACCCTAATCTTAATCTCAGTTTTAATCTTATTCTTAATCGTAATCTTAATCTAAACTTCAATCTTATTCTTAAGATTAATCTTAGTTTAACCTTAAACTTAATCTGAATTTTAGTCTTAATCCTTATCGTAATCTCAATGTTAGATAATTTGAATCTTATTCTTAATCTAAATCTTAATCTTAATATTAACTTAAATTTCAGTCTGTATCTGAATTTCAATCTTAATCTTAATCATAATCTTAATTTATATTTTAATCTCAACCTTAATCACAATTTTAATTGTAATCTTAATCTTACTCTTAATCTAAATGTATATATAATTTTAAATCTTAATCTCAATCCTAATTTTAATCTTAATCATAATTTTAGTCTTAGTCTTCATTTTAATTTTCATATTAAGCTTAATCTTAATCTTAAACTGTATCTTAATCTTATTCTTTATTCTTTATCTTGGTCTTAATTTTAATTTTAATCTTAATATAAATTTTAATCTCAACTTTAATTTTAATCTTAACCTTAATATTAATCTTAATATTAATATTAATCATAATCTTAATCCTAACCGTGTTCTTCCACCCCCAGTGATCCCCACTATTTCCTTCTCTCCTCTATTTGGTTCACTGGAGTTTTGATCCCAACGACCCTGTCGCTTTTTTGTTACATCGATGTTTGCACTTACACCCAACCGCGGAAAAAGGAGTTTCACTTCAAAATGTGTAAGTTCCAAATATTAATTTATATTAAATCATTTGCCGGACTAGCTATAGAAGAAGTTTCGAGTTCTTTCTCTTCCCTAGTCAAATTTGGTTTGGAGACAAACCTGCGTTCTGCAGAACGAAAAATGGCACTGAAGATGGCACAACGCCGAAACCGGTTTGTCTCCAAACTAAATTTGACAAGGGATGACGTAAAATCGTTTCACATCACATCACAAAAATTAACATTTAGTTGGCGACGACACTGCCAGACTTACGTCGCCTAATCATTTGGCTTTTATGCCAGCTGTGTAAAGGGTTAAGATATTTGTTTCGCTTGAAACTAGTTTTCCAAGAATTTTGTCTTTTGCTTGTTATATATGTACATATCTCACTAAGGTAGAAGTCAGAATGCCCACCAACGGCACATACTTAAATATAGAAGCTTGCTAAGTTTTCGCCATCTTCTCACGGGTAAACTAAATGCTTAGGCACTTCTTCTAGTTTCCCAAATCTCTCATCCAAATGACTTCCGTCCGTGGTATCAAAATTAGCCTTTACAGCCTAGGTGTGCCTCCGTGCGCTCTCGTATCAGCTCCGGTATCAGCCACTTTAACCTATTTAGCCTAACTTAATTCTGCACTTGGCCTTTCCATTATGCTAATTAGTACCCTTACTGCGTTGTCCACCGACCGGTTTTGAAAGCATGGAAAAACTCATTGCTTTTCATCTTTAATGTATCCTCAATATTCGTAGCATAACACCTCACCGTCTTTGAATACATGAGCCGTTATTACATCTGCTGCATTATCTTGAATACTCTTGGGCGAGTGGAGTAGCCTGAGTTTACCTCTATACATTAGTTAAGGTTTTTCTTTATCAAACGAGCCACATAACCCTTGTCTGATACTCGACGTCCATCTTCATCAAAGGAAGTACTAGCTCTGATATTCTTTGATAGAACAAAGCAAATCTGACCAGCGTCTGTCCCAAAACGAAATTTATGTCGGACGGGGTACTGCACGAGGAGTATATATAGATGTATATACCCCTCGCTATAGCTTTGGCTATTAGAACAAATCCAAATCCATAAATTAACTCGGCATCCCAATAAGACCTCGCAAATGTAGGAAGCCATGCAGGTCTTCAACTGTAATCAAATATCTTGGACTTTTCACCCAGCTAAGATAAATTATACATTCGATTAAAAAATTAAGGTTATTTTTAAACACCGCAAGGCACCCCAACCGCAAGTCAATGTGCCATCTCTTTGCCAAATATCCCAGATCAATGCACTTCAACGAGAGAAAAAAAAAAACGAAAAACGAACCAAACAAACCAAACAAACAAGCAGGAAATAAACTCACTTTAAGATATCAGCTGAAATCAGACAAAGTATTGAATCTGTCTGTTAGCGAATGAAGAAATTCCGCAAACATTTGATTTCGGTGCAAACGTACGCATACACCTGAAGGCGCAATGAACTCGTCGAACTGTGGTAGAACCATGCAGACAAGCAGACTACAGACTGCCTGCTCGGGCTTGGTCTGGTCTCGCCTGATGTGCTCAATAGCCGCCCACATGCTCGAAAGCGCCAAACCTGAGTTTATTCATCAAATTTACTTATTTTATGTATTCCATCAAAGGAGGCATTGAACGGGCGGAGACCACAAGTGTCTGTGGCATGGGTCGAGCAATCTGGACGCAGCGACGCTAGTGATTGACGAGAAACAAAAATGTGGCGTTAGTAAGTGCGGAAAAATGCAGTGTGTTTAATGTATTCCAAAAGTGAGGAAAGAAGATACTCAAAATTGTGCAGAAACGTGTGGATAACGGGGAGGATAAAAATTAAAAGTGCAAATAAATTAGGCTTGCAAATTTGTGGCGTGCTGCTGTTGCGACGATGAACCCTTTAATGGAATTTAACTCTGCTTTTGAGGGAAGAAATGTGGTTGCAAGTGATTTTATTTTTTCTTGAATTGAGTCTTATGTAAATTCATTTAAATTTTAAAATTTCACATAATTAACATTTTCTGGTGATTTATTAATTTCGTTTATCTGTCCTAGGCCGTTGAATGACCTAGGACAAACGTGGTTGGTTTTTCGATAGCCAAGCTAGGTTCTTCATTCTGTGTGTCCTCCAGCTTAGTAGAACCTTCATCGCAGCTATTCTTTCGGCAAATCGTTGATTTATTCGTGGTTATGCAGCATGGCAATTGTTGGCCTATTTTATATAACAGGCTAATACCCCAATGGCCTCTCAGTTCAATCAAGACATGTACGTACCTTTCAATATGGATCGATCATGGCTGACTGGACTGAAATCGCCGGCGACCGACGGCATCATATTTACGCAGCTGCAAAGGGCTCTGAAGGTGTCGTGCAATTAGTTGGATCCTATTTATGCAAACTGCGTAAGGACCGGGTACATCCCCAGGGCTTGGAGGGTAGTCAGTGTTGCCTTCATTCCGAAGCCGGAAAAGGCGTACATATGAGGGTTGAAACCAACCTAATAAGGCGTATGGGATGATCGGCTATGCAGATAATGTGGAACTTTTGGTTAAGGGACGATTTCTAGATTTCTCTTTGATCTGGCTCAAGGCTACCTGAACCAGGTAGCTAGGTGGGCGATCAACGGCGGCTGTCGTGGAAGCCTAACATAGAGGAAAGGGTAAGAACGGTGTCGGTTGCTTTATACTGCTGTAGGGGAGCTAGCAGCGAAAGGTGACGTCTCTCACCGAAATTAATTTATTAGCTCTGGAAACCAGATTTAAGCCTATATTGTTTCAAGGAGCCCTTGGCTGGTGGAACTCACTAGAGAATGCTAGACTTATCAACTGAGAATTAGCGGAGCAGTTGGAACCAAACCTGCACTGGTGCGCTTAACATACATATGTTGACCACGGCGCGTGCGGATATTGCAGACAGAATTGTCGCAGCACAAACTGCTATTAGGCTAAGGGAAACTTTCTTTTAGACTGTCCAACCTTCGCAAGGCTAAGATGAAAGCATTTTGGCTCGGACTTCTGAACAAACACTGAATGCCTTCAATGCATATGGATGTGCTGATGACGTTGTTATCTACGAAATATCTCGAGGCTATACCAGATAAGAGACTCAACTGAAGCTTACATCGCACAGCGGTTATCAGTAAAGCCACGATACCATTTTATGCTTATCAAAAAGCTCCAAGATCACTTTGGCTAAGCTGCGTGTGGGGAGGGGCGAGCGGGAGCGCCCTGAGACTGCCAAACTTAAGCAGCTTGAAAAGTGCTGACGTGGCGTGAGGTCATTTGGGTGTCCCAAAACCATTCATAAATGATCCGGTGGCAAAACTCACAGACTCAGTGGTACCGAAGCTGAGCTTTATAAACCTCACACTTAGTAAACCCAACGCCTGGAAAGAAGTAAATTCGGGCACGGACGAAAGAAGTCAGTTTTGACTAAAATAATAATTTTTCGGTTTCCGACTAGAAAAGAAAAGAGTGAAGGGCTAACACTGACAGATAATTATATATCGATCTGCAGTGATGATTTAAAGATGGGACAGGGAACCGACGCTGGTCTCTATTCAGAGGAACCGATGATCAGTCAGCTGCCACGTGGACAGGAAAGCAACGCCAAAGGCAACACGATCCAAAGCAGACTGACACATCTGCGGACCGATTATCTTCTCCAACCAAGATTTGGAACGCGGCAGCGTCCAATGTGCTTAATTTCTTAAATAGCCAAAGGTTGGAATTACTACAATTAGCACAATAGTCCTTTTAGGTCGCAGCGCGCGTATACCCGACGTAAAAATAACGAAACCTACATGCGATTAACTGCAGACAAATTTAACTCCCTTTTTCCTGGTTCTCCCCTTTTTATTACATTTTGCCACTGACCGTTGATCATCTGCTCGAGCGCAATTAGCATGAGTAGAAAATTAAGTAATACATTCGACTGATGTTACTCATTTACATACATTACATACATATGTACAGCTTTGAGACTCGTGAGCTGCATTGCATGCTGCTGCATGCAGCTGCTCATATTGTTGTTGCCTTTATTGTAGCGTAACGGTCATTGTTGCCCGGTGTGAAATCCTTGAGTTAATCTCATACCAACGTTCATTGACGTTTCACATTTTCGCTCTGGATTCCTTAGAATTCACTGCAGTGGGAGTGCAGTGGCACCTAAATAAGGCGTCTGCTACTGCTCGTTTTGTTGTCAAGCTGTTGTCAGCCCATCAGGGTTGCCATGCAGCGCTAACACCGCTATGCGAATGCATCTCCGCAATTTCCGAGGCCAATGGCATCAGTAGTACATTGCCACAGTTTGACAGCCAATTGCTNGTACGCTTACACAATGCGTTAGGGCAGCCGTTGATGCTGGATGATGCGTATCTACGTGCAACAATTGCCGCAATGTTCGGTGGTGAAGGTAGGTAGACACGTCAGCTGAGAGTAGATGTGTATGCATCAGTCTCCAAGAATAATAATTTAGGCGATGGCAAATCCCGTGGAAATGGTGATATATGTGATCGACGACCTCGGCTAGCTAGCTAGCCAGATAGGCAGCCGCCAGTCAGCGTACTTTCTTCGTGAAATTTGTCTGTTATATGCAGCGGCAACAACAACAACTATGTACTACAACAACTGCAAATTGCTGTAACACCAACGCATTGCTGGTGACATGTTCGGTTGATTGTTGCTCCACTCTGCTGATTTAGTTTTGCTTGGTTTTTGTCTATTTGGGATGGAATGGTTTGGATGTTCAACGCTTGGCTGTCGCCAGTAACAATTCATACATACATACATACATACATACCTATAGTATATGCACTTATATAAATATGTATGAAGCGCTTGCAGGCATTTTGCTTAGACAGCCGTTTTTGTTGTCACATTGAATTGCAAAGTAAGCTGCAAATCACTGCGCTCAGCTGGATTTTTGGCTGTTTGTGTGTATTTTAACTGGCGAGAAGGCGGGCAGGCCAACAACAGCAACAATCGCGGTACATCTGCAGCTAGCTAGATATACATATTTATGCAGTCAGCAAGAGTGAAAGATTTTTATTGCTTATGCTAATCATTTTCGGGATATTGTGAAGGTATGAGATACCCTATGATTTTTATTTTTTATTTTTTTTTACTGTTGTTGGAGTTTGGCGTTTCTTATCGCTTCTTCACATCAAACATACTCGGCTGGCAGGCTAGCAGACAAATCGCATTGGTTTTCAATTATGTTTTGACTCGACAATGATTGATTACTGTCACTCTCGATTTTCACTTTTGATTTTTTTTTTACTCCGTAGCCATTGACGAAAATAAAGTGCGGTAAAAATGAATTTGGTTAGATTAATTTTAAACTTATTATCTATAAGAGAAAAAATTCCCGGCGCACAGTGCGTAGTTTGGGTGATTTAAGGGAAGGGAAATCGAAAATCGAAGTTGGTAAAAAAAAGTTCAGATACGATATGTGTGCGTATGGATGTCTGATATATTAGAAAATCGGTCCCCAATTGTTAGGAGATTACCTGGAAGAATTCTGAGCTTGTGCAAACATGCCTGTTTTGACGAACGAAAATCGCTAGTTTTCCGGCCTTTATCAATCAGTAGTCGTATCCGTCTCATTTCATAACGAGACTGCAGGCTTGGGTATACTTTGCATTTTACACATTGTAAACTTAATTAAAATATTATTTTGAAATTTTAGACGTCAACCTTACATATCAATTACGCTCCTTTAGATTCAAAAAAAATGGGATTTCGCTTTTTTCATATAAGCATATAAATGGTTTGATAGCGTGTGACATTTGGATCTCTTCAGGAACCTTTAACTGGATATCTGTATATCAAGGGCCAATAGTAAGAATTTGCACAAAATTGCACAATTAAAAAAAAAGTCGATTTAAATTCAACTTTTGGTTAAAAAAAATCGGGTTTTTGTGTATTTTTGGTGACAAAAATTAGTCATTGGGATTTTTCTTATTTTATTATTTGAAAATCCCGAAGTAGCCTCGAAAATCACGAAATAGTTTCGAGAATCTGAAAAAGCGTAATACTCCCAAAAATGCCGAAGTGGTCCCGAAAATCAGGAATAGTCCCGAGATTCTCGAAATTGTCACGAAAATCATTAAATATCGTATCGGGCATGTGTTGCAAATCGTAGGATTTGAAAGCGGTGCGATTTGCAAAATATTTTTTAATACAATTATTGCAAGTAAATAATAAATATTTCAAAATAAATACTGCTAGACTAACTGACGTCATATTCTTCGATGCAGAGCCAAATTTTTGCCATTTTGTTAAGAAATCTCCAAAATAAGTTTAATAAGTTGCACCGATTTAAATTCGTATGATTTGCAGCACGTACCCGATTGTCCTGAAAATCCAGAAAAAATCTCAAACACTCGAAATTTCCGAGATTATTTATTTTTTCACTGACTAAGCAGCAAGAATTTAATTCCATAGTGTTCTTGAGCTTTGTGTCACGATTTTGGTTTTTAGAAAAATTGTTTAAAAAGCAACAAATTCTAAGCGGTAGTTATAGCTGCTATTTCGGAGATCACCACATTTCATGATCAGACTTTTTTGTCTAGAGCTCAGCAGAAATCGAACCCGCATCCTCTGAGCTATGAAGGGCTGGGTTAAAGTAACTACATAAATATTTTTATACTAAGTATTTTGTTGTGCAGTGCGCGCTACCATTCCGCAAGCCTGGGTTCGTGCCCAGTTTCCGACCAACATCAAAAAAGGAAATATAAAACATCGGTGACAAACCTCCGCTTGCGTTCGTTCCGGTAACTTTGATGTAAAAGTTGAGACATACTCTGGTCTAAATAGAACTCTGGCAAAGATAGTTGAAAGTCCTTTGTAAGACAATTGAAAGACAACAGGTAAGATAGCCTGAACGATTTTGTTTGTTCTGACACGAAAGTCTTACAAAAAAAGCTCGCTTGCCAACCAGTGATCGGACTTCTACCACATTGTGTCCACTCTGCCACTTTCACTGTCAGATCTGCCACTTTTTTGACCATCTACCACATCTACCACTCAAGGTCTGAAATCCACCACATATTCGCGTTTTTGAGTAGTTTTATTTTTGCTTGACATAAGTAAACCAATCCGAATGGGAGTATAAAATAAATTGTATAATAGTAAATTTTCTCAGTAATCAATTTTTCGACAGAAAACGCGGTTTTATTGTGTTAAATTGCAAAATATATGATTTATAAAAATAATTAGTAGCGCAAATGTTAAAAAACGGCGATTTTTGTGAAAGTATTAGCAAATTTAAGTGGATAAAAGGTTTCTGAGGCGTTGTTTACTTTTACTTGAAGATTGTAAAAACCGGCAAATCCCATTTAGCTGTATATGGAACGTGCCACATTTGTTCGCTACTTCGTGATGTGATAAAAAGAAAAGCTGGCAGCACTCCACAAGATTGCAGAAATCTCTTAAAACATGTTCGAAAAATATCTTAATATGGAAGGAACTGCTTTACACTGTAAAGGAAAATAGCTTCCAAAACTCAACGCAATATTTAGCAACTTCAACCTTGCACCTACAATTAAATTTGTTTAGAGTCTAATTAAAAAGTTTGCCATTTGGGTGAAACCTTGCAGAATTTTTTTAATTTTTGTACAAAGATTGATCCAAACCCAAAGATCTGCCACATTTTTTTGAGATCTACCACATTTTTTTCCAGATTCTACCACACAGAATTTTTTTAAAGTCCGATCACTGTTGCCAACTGGCATAGTGAAAAGTTCTTCTGACAGAAAGCTCTTTCATATCATTTGCTCGTGCTCCAACTGCTTTTAATTTGTAGGAACCTGTTTAATTTTTTAATTTTTTTTTAAATATTTTTTATTTAATTTCTAGTTTTTATCGTTTGAAAAGGAAAATATGTGATTTTTTAATTTTCATTTAATTTCTAGAAAACTTATTGCTAAAAGAAAAAAGATTTAATTGTATAAAAAAAGTTATATGTTTTTATTTAATTTATTCTTTAGAAACTCATTCAATATTTAATTGAAATGTTTTTATATTTAATTTATTTTTTGGATTTTATGGTTTTAAAAAGAATGCTATATTTTAATGTTATTCAATTTAAAGAATAATTTTTTTTATTATTATTTTTTTTTAATTTTTAGATTTTATTCTTTTATAAAGAAAAATATTTTCTTTGGATTTAATTAAATTTTCAAGCTTATTTTCTTATTATGATTATTATTTTTTTCAATTCATCTACTTTTCAGACAATATTATTTTAAAAAGAAAAATATATTCCCTTAATTATTAGGATTTTTTTTTATTTACTTTTTTTATTCTATTAATTTTAAAATTTTTAGTTTTTATTGTTTAAAAAAAGAAATATGTTTTTTAATTTCCTTTAATTGTTAGAAAACTTAACGTTAAAAGATAAACTTAATAACGCTAAGACCTCCTCATTAGCAGATCTTTCATTAGTCTTTCGAAAGTCAAAGAAAGCTTCCCACATGCATACATATGCACCTACATATGCAACGATAAAGATGCTAAATATGCTGCACGTTCGCTTGCGATTTAACCCAACCCAGAAATCTTCCGCGTGTGCGCCTAATGAACGCTTAACCCCATGTCGAAATCTACAAATTTTTGCCGGCGTGTTAAGTTGTAAATTTTCGAGAGTAGCGGTTGAACAGAAATTAAGCAGCAAACAATGTAGGTACATTACGAAACAAAAAAAAAAAAAAACTAGCACTAATATGTATAAATGCATGCGCAGGCGCAAAAGTGGCCTATGTTACACCAGCAGCTGAGTGGCAATTGCGCAGAAAATCCCGCAATAATAACAAGAAAACACGACAACAACAAGAAGAAGAAGAACAACTATAATAATAATAGCAAGCGTGAGCAAACGATACTTACAACAATGAAACTGATGCAGTAGCGGCAACATGTTGCTGTAAGTACAACACACACCCGAACACTGGAGCGCTCTGCACGTGCCACATCCGCTGCACTCCAAACCGAATCCATTGAGTTGACACACGCTCGTAATTTGCAATCAACTTAAGATGACAAGAGAAATGAAGCATTGACACCCAGCACGGGAACAACCAACCAACTAACAGACCAACCAAGCACTCAGACAAGGCAGCTAGCCAAGTCAGGCAGTCAACCAACTAGCCAACCAGCCAACCAGCCAACCAACCAACAACCGGGATCAGGCGGAGCAACAGTTAACAACAACAACAACCGCCCAAGAGCAACTATGTGGCGAATTGTGCAGCGCTGAGGTGGACCTGTTGTCCAACAACTGCCACGCACGCACTTTTGTTGTTGCTGCTGCCAAAGAAAAATAAAGAAAAAACACAAAAACAAGCAAAAGCAAGGTGTCAAAGTCAATGAGCGTTTGCGGTGGAAAGGTGTCAAAAAAAAAAAATGGAAAACACCAAAAGAGTTGATGACAATAATTTCACCAACGCATGCCAAAAGAGTTGTTGCTGCTGACGACAGTCTGTTGGTGCTGATGGTGCACATGCCGCTATATGCGGTTGTTATTGTTGCTGGTGCATTTTGAATGCAGTCACAGCAATCAGAGTCTTTGTCATTTGCTACCCAAATGATTGTCATGCATTCACTATTTCGTAGTTGTTGTTGCCATTTTAGCGAACAACTAAGGCTGCCGGCAGCAATTTCATCTGCAACATGGCCAGCAAAATGAGCAGTCGGCAACATATTGCTTGAAATTAGACACATTTTATTATGAAAATCCACTTGTGACGAAATAAAACACGACTTTCGGTGTCGTCCATAATGAAAATATATGGCAAGTTAATGCCAGAATTTATTTATCACATCGATGTGGCAGCAGTGCTGCGGTACCTAAGTAAGTAAGAGGCCAGAAAGAAGCAGCGAGTTGATCAAGCGGCTGCAACAGCAAGAGGAAGATAGCCGCCACGGTGTGGTGGCTGGACTCTACGCCCGACTAGCTGCAATCAAGTGCAGTGGTTTTGTTTAAACTTTAAAGGCGCTTTGGCTTACATTTTATACACATAGGTACATACTTACACACGTAAAAGCTCACGGCCATGCATGAACGTTTTTTTTTTATAGAAATGCTTATACATACAGACATGTTAAAACATGCAATGCTAAAACATTCTCATTGCTTTCTCCCTTATCCCGCTCTAGCATTTTGAGCAAATTATAGTTATTGTTGTGCATATTTAACTAAAATGGACCGCAAGTACGGCACCAACAACAATGTTAGAGAGTACAATTTGTAGTTACACATATGTATATTTACTTAACCATATTTGCAACATGCGGAAATGCCATCAAATTAGTTGCAACATGCAATAATCCTTGATTTGTTGCATTTGTTGCCATGTGTGTGTGTGTGAGGGAAAAGCGCATCTTCGCACATGAATTTTGTGTAAATAGTGATTTATAAATAATTAAATTTTAGCTTCACAATAAAAAAGCATTTACTTGGTTCATTAGAATTCTTGTTTCTTGTAGTTGCATCAATGGCCAGTTCACACTTGACTGTGTGTGTGAAGGTTCGATTGGGTTATTCTGGCCGAACCGAAAAGGCCGAAAGAATGTTCGTTTTTTTGTTGCTCATCTGTTTTAAATCTACCTGATTTACGAATAAATCGAAACAGAGAGAGTACGCCAAATCTTTGCTAAGGCGGAGAAGAGATGCAAAAGTGTTTTTTATTGCAAGCGAATCGTTGAAGAGCAACCTGAAATAACGTTACAGAAAAAAAGAAAAAGTCTTTCGTAAGTCAATTGTTAATTCTGGCAACAATTTTAAAAGCTCTTTACATTTTCTCGAAAGACTAAGTGATGAGGTCTTAGCGTTATGCCGTTCGCCTTTTAACAATAAATTTTTTTTAATTAAATCAAATGAAAAATTAAATGTATATCTTATTTTAAATATTTTCATTTAAATTAATGACATAATTAAGTAAAAAAAAAAAACAAAAAAAGGGAACAGTCCAGCGCCTTCGCCTTGCTCTTCAGGCTGTATCGGAGACACAGCCGCTAAATTTAAATGTAGAATACGTGGTATGGTGAAGAGTACATCCAAGTCAAAAACGAAAGCACACACTCAGAAAAAAATATCGACAACAAAAGCGGTAATAATATCGGTAACAAAATCTACAAAAATATCAATAACAAAGTCGATTACAACATCTATAAAAGCAAAATCGTTTACAAAATCGCTTTAAATATCGATAACAAAATCGATAAAAAATGTCGTTTACTAAATCGATAATTTCCGAAAATATCGATAACAAAATCAGTAACAACATCGATAAAAATTTCGATAACAAAATTGATAAAAAATATCGGTAACAAAACCGATAAAATATCGATTATTGTATGGATAAGTCCGGTGAATTCAGAAAATCTCTAAAATCCCGAAATAGTCCCCAGATTGAGTCGCTGTCTATATCCTTTTCTCTACAATTACTTTTATTTTAATCTTTCTTCCTCTATCCTCAAATTTTCTTCATATTTACCTTTGTTTTTAATTTTATGTTTATCATATTCTTTATCTGCCTATTCCCCTTTACCTTTGCCTTTTATAAATATTGCGCCATCTGTTATTTAAAAGCCGAAATACATACAAATATATACTTCCAGCGCATGCACGTGTTTGCAAAATGATGACGAAGTGATTTTGTATGGAAAATCATATGCCCATATATTTGAATCAAATAAACATACTTAGAAGACATCAACCAATACTTCCAATATACCGAATGAAAGGAAAAATCTTGAATTTTTGATAAAAAAAAATAAAATCATTCGAGCGGTTTTCGAGCATTTTGGAAATAAAAAAAAATTTGCTAATATTTTTTACAATTTTTTGCATTAAAATGCTCAATATTTGTTGAACTTATATAAGATTTGTACACGATAATATTTCTATTGCTCCAAAAAACCTATATTCCGAAAATGAAAACCGTAAGTTGCTAGAGCACTTTAAAGGCTCAAAATTGACCACAAAATAAGCCAATATTAACCGTTGTTTCTACGATAGACACCGATAGGTTTGGAATTTTGTCTTTGAAACGCCACACTTTTCTTTTAAATCGCTTCACTAGTTCTCGTGCAATCAGCGTTTTCGTAAAGCTCTAAAAATTACAAGTACAACATTTCAGCATAGTCTCCATATCGAAACGTAAGTCGAATTCTAAGTCCAAATAAATAGAAATATTTGAAAACTTAAATGTGATAAAAAATAAGAGTTTTTTAAACAATAAAATATAAAAATTGCATTAGAACAAATTTAAATCGAAACGGAAGAAACTAGTACTTAATAATTAATTAAAATTAAAATACAAATATTATTATTTTAATGAAATTAGAAAGAGACACACAAATAAGATTAAAAAATAATAATAAAATAATATCCCAAAAATTAAAGGAAATTAAAAATTATATATTTTTCTTTTTAAAGCAATAAAATCTAAAATTTTTAATAAAATCAAATTAACAAAAGAAAAACAAATTGAATTAACAAAAAACAAAAGAAAAAAAATTAAAAAAGGATTCTAAAAATTTTAAGAAATTAAGGAAAATATATTTCTTTTTCAAATAATAAATGTAAATATTAAAACAAAAGTAATCCAAAAAAAATAAGTTCTTAAAATTAAGTGTGTGCTTTTAAAAGAATAACAACTAAAAATTAAAAGAAAATTAAATTAAAACTGAAGAGCAAAGTTAAATGAACGTTTCTAAAAACTAAATAAAATTAAAAATTTATACTTTTATTTTTTAAGCAACAAAATCTAAAAATTTAAAGAAAATTAAACTAAACAAGTAATTTTTCAGCAAAAACCAAACCCGACTTCAATTCTCATATAAAAATTTAGGGGTACCGTTAATTTTTTTATGATCCAATGATCGGATCTAAACCATGTATGGGACCACCTCTATATCTCCTAGGCCGCGGATTGTTCAGATAAAATCACTTAGATCGGTGCTTTAAAGCAAATCATTTTGATTAAGTACTATTAACCATGGACCAATATTAACAAAACGCAAGTTCCTAATATGAAAAGGTTTCCCTGGCGAAATTAGTCCTCACCGCGGTACTGATTTAAAAATGGCCGGGATGGGCGGTATCGAGAAGGTCTGTAAAGATTTGTTAGACAGACGCCACGAAAAGTACATTCTTCATCGATCTCACTAGCTACTAGGACACACCCTACACAACACTTTGTTTTTTTGCTTCCTGGAGTAAATTCATAACCTCTAAAGAATCTGAGACTGCATCGCAAAAAAAAATCTTTATCTTTTTACTGAATATGGTTTAATCTATGACTTAATTTTGGTAAAAGGTAATGTATATTTGAAAATTTGTTCATCATTAATTGGGTTTTCAATAAGGGATCACTTTTACATATTAATCAATTAATATATTTATAAGAAATTTTGTTGACCTAAGTTGGCTATATTTTCGATCTTTGTAGTATGGAATAATTAATACGTATCAGATAAAAATCAGCAATTGCTATTTGAAAGACAGTCTTTCCCACAAACTTTAGCTAATTATTATTTCTCCCAAGCATTTTCCCACAGCGTTGAATATACATACATATGTATGTACTTGCATCTGGCATTGATTTACAAAATCAATACGTATATTATTATATCGGAAGTACTAATTATTCCAATTGGATCTTATGAAGTAAGTTTTCCCAAACAGTAGGCATCTACGCAAACAGTTCACCAATCCCTGCATTTTTTCTTAACCAACAGAAAAACAGAAAGTTGCATATAACCTATGCGCTTGCATACACACAAACAAGCATCTATCCCAATGTACACACACACACACATTTATAATTTAAGTAAGACAATATCGACTTTCATATTTCATTAAAGGAACAAAAGAAGGGAAATGAATTATTGACTTGCAACAACAGACAAGCAGCAAATCCAACTCAATCGAATTTGAGTTGACAATCCTGAGAAAGAAACTAATTGGAAAATTTTCTACCCACGCTGCAGTGAATTGATGTGGTGTTGCTTAAGGTGCGCAGAGACACCTACATAGGGAGTAACGGCAAAGAAAGATGGTCGACACAAAGATGACAAAAAGCAGATGCACCAACTACTTGCAGCACCATCATCACTCTAGTGAGCGCTAGCGCTATTTGTTTAGATCATTGCATGCAACATGTTGCATGTGCATGTGCATGCCGGCACTGTCACTCAATCATGCACAATGCACACTCGCACACATACCTGCACATGCAGCACGCTGTCACCATGGTTGCTGTTTAGGCATCCTTGCTACTTTTCCCCCAAAAAGTATCATCTTTAAATTTTTTTT
>NW_016165399.1:0-7201 GCF_001687245.7 Rhagoletis zephyria | reverse complement strand
TTTCAAAAAATGCTAAATTTTAATGGAATAAAATAAAAAGTGTACGTTAAAGTAGGCTATTTGTTATTATTTTATTAAATAGTACGGGTTTTTGACTTTTAGGGGAAGAAGAAGTAAAAACCTGCTAATTTAAAAAATAATTTTAAATTTTAAATAATTTTAATAAATAAAATAATTTTCTCTTTTTTTTCAGTACCATAAGATCTGCAACATCCGTTCTATTTTCATAAATTAAATGTCAGTTTAAAAAGCTTGACCTGTGGACAATAGAAGCTTTATTTTTTTTTAAAGAGTTGCCATCTATTAAAAAAGTAGATTTAAATTTTTTTATAAGTTAAATGAATTAATTAGAGATGGGTGTCAATATAAATGTGTGTTAACTACATGTAGAGGGTTTCCACCTGTTTAAAAAATCAAATTCCATTTTAATTAAAAGAATTAGGTAATAAAATTAGATTGGTATCACACTATAAGTTGGTCAGACGAAAGAGTTTTAAGAAGGTTTTAGCTTGAAAATATTAAAAAAATATTAAATTACTGGACTCTTAAATTAGCACAGGAATGTTTTACTCTTCACTTATTTCTTTCTAAATATGTCAAATTCTTTCATTTTTCTGATACTCATATTGATATACATATTTCAGTTACCTTATTCCCTTAATTAAAGTGAATTTGATTTTAGAAACATGTGGCAACCCTTTTACGTGTCGTTTAGAAGTGAAGCATTTTCAAAACCATTTCAATTCATACCCATATTCTAATATCTAATTCATTTAACTTATTGAATAACGACCTCGAGCTCAATATAACTTGTTGAATACTTATTAAATAAGTTTAATAAAATTTGTAACATGTGGTAACCCGTTTCAAAAATATAAAACCTTATTGCACATCTGCAGGCCAAGCCCAGTCATTCAACACCTCACTTTTGAAATTAGAACGAACTATATGTACATACCTATGTAAAAGCTACAATAACCTAAATTTTCAACTTCAAACTGCATTTACAGTGAAAGTATGAAAGTTATACCAAAAACAAATTTCATTTTTGAATTTAATGTCCTAAATTTTACTAAGAAGCGAATTCTCATTTAAATTCGTCCATAATTCTATTTTTGCCCACATTTTATATGGAAGGGAAGCACTGTGCCGAGGTCCGTTTGACCCTTACGCCCTCGAAATTTCGAGTAAATGGCGATTTTTGCCATTTTTTCGGGGTTTCGCTATATACTCGAAATTTTGAAAGTTTGCGAGTTTAACGGCCAGTAGGAGAGTTTGGAAAAAGCACACATAACTTTTTTTTTTGTGCCGGTGCAATTCGTGCGCTGTACGCGCAGTCTTGCGTATTAAAGTGGTTCAATCATGCCAAAGATTATAACCGAGCCTAATTTTAGGGTTGAGAGCACATCGGATAGAAGGATGTGCCACCTCTGGGCACTCATAGAGTTCGTTCAGATTTGGTAAGGGTCAATGTGGTTTACAATGTTAATGACTATACCAAAGATGTTCCACGTGAAACAAATTTGATTTTTAATAGTAGACCCCAATCTCGCTGATGACTAACGCTGACGTTGTTGGATATTTTGGCACAATATTGGTACAAAGTTCGCATGCATGCGTAATTAAGCCACAAATGGGGCGCCTGCGCTCAAGCAATTGCGTGCGGGTTGAATATACCAATTCATATACATAGATATAAACATACATACATACAACTTCTGTACGACTATCTGCGTGCCATTTCAATTAAAATGCAAATTTACAAAAATTTAACTCCTGCTGAGCGTTCCCCCTGCTACACTGCCCGTGTATGGTACCCCTTCCAACCATCCGCCTTTAAATCTATACGGGCAGCATCAGTTCACGTCTCAGTTTCGGTTTCACTTTAGGCGTCGCCTAACGCTGACAGCATTTGTCAATTTACTTGCCTACCAAAATGTTCATACATTTTTTCTATGAAAACATATTTTTTTCAAATCTTAATAAATGTGTATGACAAAATAATTTGCAAGAAAAGTGCTTGCTACAAATTAAATGCATTTATTATTTGCGCTAAAGACCGACAATTTGTTCGGGAGTCGGTGAGCCGGCCCCTCCATTAGCATGCAACAAGCGAAACAACCAATCAACGGCGGCAGCTTGTTAGGCTTTTAGTCACAAATTGCCTGCTGTATACTCGTGTGTATACATATATTTTCACATAATTCTACGGTTGCTTATGCAGATTTCAACACTTGACTGGGTTATTAGTGCGTAAATTACTTTATTAAGTTTGGCTCATGTGTAGGGGTTTAGGGTAGGTACAATGTAGGTATGTAAGCACATATGATGTAAGCAAAAAATGCTCTTAAATCTGGAGAAAAAGTTAATACGATGGAATTAGTGTGCTTATGCCGATCAATAAAGATACTATGCTATTAAGTTTATTTTTATTTTCGGGACCGAAAATATTAAGCTTTCGCCTGGAACTGCTTATTCAGGGCTTCCAAGCTAAATTTTGCTCATTTTAATGTATAGAGCTAAGTACGAATCTCTTAAGAAAACTCTCAAGAAAAAAATTTTGTGTGATTTCGAAACTGCACTTTATTGGCGGCTGGAACGGTCTAAGTTTCAGTCTGCGCCTATTCTTCGATTACACAAATTTTCGAGACTGCCACCTGGGCGGCTAGAACGGGCTAGGTTCCTGTCCGCGCTTGCGCTTTAATTGATAAATTTCATTTTCAAGCGACGATCTGAAAGCCTAAGGTATGCCTTAGAACAGCCAGGATCACTCAAAAACTAACTCAGATAAAAATCTACTTCGCCATGCGTTCTATGAAGCCAGGATACCAAATTTGGTATGCAACGATAGCTCCAACGACCTTTAGTCTTACTATTCCACTTGTTTTGTCACTCCGTAGTGCTGCTTTCCCGGGCTTGACGTCAATCTAATTGAGTTAGAGTATGCGGCGTGGATGCAAGGACGATCGATTCTCTCGCCAGTATATCTACAGGTATCATACTGACGATTACGAAAGCTGCTTCGTCGGAAGGCACTGCAAACTCGGAGCGCGCACAAACGGTATTTTGAGTTCACTACGCGGAAGTATGCTGGACACTGTGTCGCGTTTGAGCAAATTGGGGCCGCATTCAGTATTTGGCTTTTAACCACGCTCGCTAAGAGTAAGCGCCTGCGCTGCTGCGGTCCTCGCGTACTCAGCATTATTCGCGATAGTCCCGTGATCGTTGAAGCTACTTTCTCTCTCACATAGCTCAAATAGGTCCCAGGTATTTAATTGTGGGTTTCGTCGTGATGGTCTTACAACTCACGGTAAGTGTTGCTTCTGTTTTTTGCTCAGCTAGTTTCAGGCCCAAGTTATTTAACCCACTTTTAACCACGCCGACTGATGATGCTACCTTTTCGGATATGACATCAAGCAGTGTCGTAGACACTACTACCGCAATGTCGTCTGCAAAGCTGTATTATGAATGATCCCTCGGGCATGTGTATGTGAATATGTACGTAGATGAGCTGAGCTGCGATGACGTTATAAGATGTTATGTGATGTGATGTCAAGTAATGGGATGCGATTGATGTGATTCCACGGGATATGATACGATGCCTTGCTGTGCTGTCATGTAATATGATATCATATCGTGTGATATTATGTCATGTGATGTCATAACATGTGATGCCATGCCATGTGATGTCATATGATATGTATCATATTACTTGATGTCATATCATGTGATGTCATGTCCTATGATGCCATGTCATATCATGTGATTAAGTGTGTTTGATAACCGTATAGATAAATATACTGATAACAATATCGAAAAAATAAAACGATTGCATAATCGATTAATTTTTTAATAAATATATCGATAACAAGACAATATCGATAATATTATCGTTTATTATATCGATAACACTGTCGAGTTTTATATCGATATTCACCCTCATCTTTTTCTTCATATTTATCTTTATTTCCTCAATTTCTTCACACATTACAATTACATTTTTTTTAGTAGGCCCCACTTTCTCCAATAATAAATTCATACTTATAGATTTCCTTATATACAAAGAATAATATATCGTGACTTCAATTAAAAACTTGCAAGTGTCTAAGCAACAAACCACAAAAAGTGGCAATTAAATTCCGCCAAAAGTCAATAAAAACAAATATAACAACGCTAAATGGATATCGAATTAGAAATTGACAGAATGAAGCATTCACGGCACTGCAGCAGGCGCAGAAAAAGTAGCAATGCGCCATCAACGCCGCTTTGAAATCAGGGTAGCGGCGCCGAAAACAGCACAGCGCATGGGTGCGTGGGTGGCAGCAGCACTTCAATTTAATTATAAATTATAAAATATTGAAAAAGTAAGTGGTTGTCAAGCTGAGCTTACTAAGTAGTGCGACTTGGGAGTGCATGGACGCAAATACAATATACAATAAAGAGGATAAACTAATAACAAAATTGAGAATAGTTGAGTATAAGGACTAGTCCTACAATAAACATTTTGTTACTAAATTCAAAAACAGTCCGCGGCAAAACGATAGCACCTCAACATTTTGAACAGTTTTGACTATTTATCTCTTGATTCTTTAATGTTTATTAATTTTATATGAAAGCATAGCTTTTTATCTAAAATCTCCAAATTCCAACCAAATTTCAGACTTTGTACAAAAATTATAAAAGTTACACAAACTTTTCCTCCCAATCCCAAGCAGATTAATTTTTTGTATGCAGTTTTATAGCCCATTAAATTCAAGCACAACAAATGCAAGTTTGAAGTTTCTAACAAATCGCGTTGATTTTTGATAATTTTTTTGCTGACAGTATCACGCATTTTCTTCTCGGTGGCTAGCACATCGATAATGCCGACTTAATTTCTGCTGAAATCTTAAAGTAAAATTTTTTATCAATAAAATTTGTTTGATTTTGTATATTCTGCTTTTATCATTTTCTTATTTCTTTCATACTATTTTTGGTTCTCAAGCCCTGTACTTCTTTTAGCTATGAAATAGTTGGTCACATTATTCATACAAAATAAAATTATTTTTTCCACGGCGGCAAAAGGAATGAAGGGAAAATTCGCCTAAAAGTAGGCAACATAATATGCCTACCCCTTAACTTATCACAGCCGCATATTTAGTGGTGCAGCCGGATTCCGACATTCGCTATCGATAATTTCTCCAAAAGAATTACCGCCCAATGTCAGAAAAATCGACTGTACAGTTATATTGCCGCAACTATACGTCTCACATAGCTCTTAGACATCGTGGTTAAACTGCTAAATAGAACAGAATATTTACAAACGACGGCTGCCGCTTATCGTAGGTAGTTCAGTGTCACGTGATGACGATGGTAATATTTCTCTTTGCAGATTTTTATTTGACGTCAATAGTTCCACATTTAGATTCTTGTTAAGAATTGCCTATAAAGGCCTTGGAATTTTAAAGTCGTCTTGGTGGTTAATCGTGCATTTCTTAAGGCTATGGTATATACGTAAATTTTTCTCAATTTATCAAAACAGTATGGCAGTGGGAAGTTCCGCCTCGCTGATCTACATACTTACATTTCCAAACCGTATGTAATTGCTTACCTCGTTCTCCTTGATATTGCTGTGTCCAGAAACCTAGAAACACAGAGCGCCGTTAAGGTGACTCATTGATGCTAGCGATGTACGGTTCATGGATTGGTTTCGCATCACGTTTACTCTCGTGGATAATGCGCCTCAGAGATGCCGATGCCGTTCAGTGCGCTCCGAAGATTGCTGCTGTGGAGCAGAGTATCGAAAAAGGCCCGAATGAGTCCATATATATATGGTATAGAGCCATGATTAATGACTTTTTCGTGCTTGATTTGGAAAATGTTGATGTGGATGACCTTTGATTCCAACAAGACGACGCTACATGCCATACAGCCAACGAAACAATCAATTTATTGAAGAAAACTTTTGGTGAGCGATTATCTCGCGTCGTGGGCCTGTGACGTGGCCTCCAAGATCGTGCGATTTAACACCGGTGGACTATTTTTTGTGGGTTTATGTGAAGCCGCTTGTCTACGCAGATAAGCCCGAGATGTTTGACGCCTTGGAAGAGAATATTCAGCGCGTTATTGCTGGCATACGGCCCGAATTGCTGCAAAAAGTGGTCGAAAATTGGACTTCTCGGCTGGAATTTATTCGAGCTAGCCGCGGCGGTCACTTGCCCGAAATCATTTTCTAAACATAATCACACACGCTTAACTTTATAATAAAACTAAATTGTTGGCTATAACATTAAACTATATGCGTTTTATTTATTCTTAAAAAAAACATACCTAAAAAAACACCCTTTATATTTGTGTTACTTTCATTCAGTAATGATCCAAAACTATTATAATTATTTGTGCCATACGCTAAAGGTAGTACAAAAATTTTGTAGAAAGTAAACAAATTCGGTATTACCATATTTAAAAAAAGCAAAAAGTGGGTAAAATTTGTCTATTAAAAATTGGTCGAAGGTAGCATTAATCCTTTAAAACATTGGTTCGGTTTTGGTCTGGTTCAAAAATTTTAGGAACATTGTGGTTAGTTTTTAATTTAATAAGCAGAAAAAAGCAGTTAGACCGGTTCACGTGCCTCCTGTCAATGTCTCTTGGTTGTCAACAAATCTTGTACTATCGCTAGAGACAGACAAGCAGCCTTCTCTATGGCACAGTTCCCTGCCTGAAGAACTCTGTAGTAATGAGGCAGGCGATATGATTGCGTGATCTGCAAGTCCTCTGAATAGAGACCAGCAGCAACTCCTTTGTCCATCTATGAGTCATCTATGAAGTTGGTAATACCATCATTTCCCATTCGGTGTCCCATACTTCCCTAGTTTAATATGCCATAGGGTTTACATAGACAGACCTTCCTATACCTTCACTGGTGTAAAATTTCGACTGCACTTTGCCCGAGTTCAAAAATCTATGCAGAAACTGCTCGAACTGACAGCCGATGATTCATGCCACAATTGCGGGCAGTCAGTAAGTCACACGGCCAGTTAGTTAGTTAGTTAGTTAGTCAGTCAAGCGAATGATCGGTGATCAAACGGGTGGTAGAGCAAATCAAAAGCCACAAAGCGCACGCTCTATATACATGTACATACATACATATGTACACACTTTCATACTTACATCCATAGACACACTGTAAAAACTCAGTGAGTTGTCAATTTTGCGAGCAAAT
>NW_016165398.1:0-27740 GCF_001687245.7 Rhagoletis zephyria | reverse complement strand
TGTCTAAATGCACAGTTTCCATATGCGCAATTTCGGTGCCCCATTTTTTCCCAGTCAATATCCCTGCTGGGTCTATGCATTATTGCGAATGTGTGGTAACAAGGCGCAAAGTGATTAAATGTTAACTAATTCAACACGTTTATAAATAGTACATATTGATATTTGCATTATATATTTGCATAGAATAAACACTCACACAAATACAAAGTATATTACCTCATATATACATAGTTTGTAGTACACTTTGGCATTTTATGTTAATTCGACTCATCAATTTACATAGAAAATATCATTGGCAGGATAATAGCGTTATAATATTTATTTTAGTCGTGATGCAATCGCAAATAAGAGCGCAAAATAACATTAATTAAAAGTTGATAAACAAAAGTCAGCAAAACAAATTGATGAATGCATGCAACTGACAAATAGTAAATACATATATAGCAAATGGACCGACATCTACAGTAGCAGAATTTCAGTTGGAAATTCTAAAGATTAAATTGGTTGATTTATTTTATTGGAACAAGGAGTGATGACTGGATTGTTGGGTGTTAAAGTACGTAAATTTCCAAGCGAGCAATATAAAGGTGTTTTGCTGTATCGGACATTTTATGTCGATCAACATAAATGCTTAAATTATAATTTTTTTTTCGTTGAGAAGGCAAGATTTTCTCACTGATCGATTTAGGAAGAAACCTTACGATAATTAGAATGGAGTATTAAAAAGCCCAGTCAATCAGGCCCTCTTTTTAGTTTTGCCATCAAATAACTTCCCAAGGGATAAAAGATCTACAGTCTTGCTCAGAAAATAATACTGGTTTCAATTTTAAAGGATATTATTTTAAATGCTTAAAAAACTATTGACAACAAGGGCATCGCTGCTATTATCGCTATCGGTTTGATTCACTTTCATCGGCTTTGAGTAACTGTGACATTTAAGTTTTGTTCGAAGAAGACAGAATCCGCTTGCTGGCAAGGCTTTCTTGGTTTAGTATCTTCTGCAGCTTCAAAGTAGCGGTCTCCACTTTCTAATCAATTAAGATGTTACTTTTAATTGGTAACTTGCTACTGTCAACACAAGCAAACCAGTGCCAAACAATTGAGATCTAAGTGGTGGCGAAAGAAGCTTTCATAATCCAGATTTAAATTAAGCGTACAAATAGCTGCATTTTATTTATATTTTGAATTACATACACACATTTGCTCACATATTTTTATGATAATAAAATTGTGCTATAATTAAAAATTGGAAGGCTGATCATTGGTGATTTTTTTAAATATACGCAATGCTTTTCAAGCTGTATTTTTTCACTGCGCCTTAAATACATTCGAATACCATTTTAGCCAGGGACCGAACGTTACAGGTGTTGACGACAACTGTCATGGAAAATTTCAATGTGAAGGAAATGATCTACAACTAAATGATACATACCCATCGATTTCTTTTTCACCGAGACTCAAATTTGAAAATGAATTTTTATTTGTAATTTTTATGCAAAATTAAAAAAAAAAATATTTTTGATTTATATATTATGAATCCAAAATAACAATTATTTTTGATTTTTATATTATATGTCTTAGATAACAGTTATTGAAGACTTTTATTTATATGATTTAAAAAATAAATGTCAGTGACAGATTTTTACTTATGACTTTTATAAATAAAACTGTTCGATTACTGTTATGTAAAACATATAATTTAAAAATCAAAAATAATAATTATTTGCAGATTATTTAGACAAAAATCAAAAATAATTGTTATTTTGTATTTATAAAAAAGTCAGAAGTAGCGGTTATTTAAGGAGTAATTACATAAAAGTAAAAAAATAATTGTTAAAGAACGATTTTTTTTTATAAAAGTTGTAACTGTTACGGTCCCTGATTGAACCTAACTGAATAAAACTTTCAAATAGGTGGCAACCAGCTACAAAAATATTTTCTTATCAATTGGATCAAATTAAATTTTCAAACAGGTGGCAACCTTCCACAAAAATATTTTTGGCGTAAGCCTTCTTAATCTTCTTTTTTTTCTGACAGCCATATTGCAATATTTACTATATTTTATCAATTCACTTAAACAAAAACTTTCAAACAGGTGGCAACTCTCTAATTATTTTTTTTTCTATATTTTAAGTTAGGCCTCTAGCAATGCATCGTTAAAATCTGCATTCAATTCCATGCACTCGTTTTCGATTAATGTGTGTACAAACTTACTGACAGACAGACGGACAGACAAAAATTCTAAAAAATTGTTGATTTGACTTCTGTTGCTTCAATAAAGTCCCACAAATTAATTTTTCTTTAATATGCATGGCCTCAGCTATGGCTACACAATCCAGGCTGTGGCCTTTACCCAGAGTGAGGCTGCTTTCTTGGCTTTTGGCCACCAGGCCAGTGACACATAGGTGACAATCGGTTTTATCAGGGATATGCCCCAAGGTTTTACCATGGAGCCTTCACTAGTATTACGCCTAGATATTTCGCTTCTTGTTCTTCTTTTTATGGAAAAAAAATCCAAAGACCGTCCGCAAAAAAATTCTTAAAAAATCAACGCAAAAATTTCGCTGTTTGAAACATCCACTTTATTATACTAAAATTTGGGATATAAGACCGGTTAATTGTTCTACACTTTGTATTGTTTGAAACCTTAATTTATATGATTTTGGTTACTTAGAAAACTCTATGAATATACACCATTTTAAAGCTTTTTATCTATGCAAATGCGTGGCGAAGTATAAGGTGAAACCGTATCGAGCAGGTTCTGCAATTCACTTCGGAGTGAATTGTAGTCAAGTTCGCTTTGAATTCAAATTGGCAGAGGTTGAAATTCAGCCAGAAAGCCTGGCAATGAAAGTTGAGTAAGTTTAGGGTTAAAAACATTTTAATGAGAATTTCTTTTAATGCAGCTGCAGTTAGTTAATGGAAGCAAAAATGGAATGAAATTGATTTTCAACGTGTAAATGATCACAAAACGAAATGAGAATTAAACGGACCGAGAAAATGAAACAGGAAATGAGTTATTTGAATGACGACTGAAAATTAGAGGCAAATAGCTGCACTTAAGTAATCAATTTTTTTTTGTATGCCTACCTAATACCTATCTTCCATCTCCCACATTTGAATTTACTCAGCTCAAATATTTTATTTGTGACATGCACCAGACGCATGCAACGCCACACGCACAAGCAACAGCAAGCAGCAAAGCAAATTTTTATTGACGAATTTCCATTGGAACAACGGGTAAACGCCAATGGCTACAGCAATCATCAATGGCAGTACGTAAAATGAAAATGAAAATTTGTTGTTGCTTGTTTTGCTGCACCATAGAGCTCCGTGCTGCACTCAATGAAAACGCAAATAAATCAATGCAATGGGACAGCATGCGGCAATTTGGTTGCCACGACCACAGTAAATAGTTTAATAGGCAACAGCAATCGAAGTGTGTTGGTGGCAGCAGCAAAGGAAAAATAAAAATAAAAAAATAGGTAAAAGAGAAAAATAAAAACTAAAATGCCACCTATAGCAGTGGCATCAACGTCGGTGGCAGCAGCATTGCAACTGATTGCGCCGGCAAATTTGTTTATCGAGCAATGTGTTTTGGGGGAGACAATTGAAATTTGTTGTCGAATAAATGCAACAAATCGAACACTGCTGACGGCTGTTGCAGTTGCTGTTGCTGCTGCTGCTGCTGCTGCTGCTGCTGCATTTGTTGCATGCATGATTGCACACCTAAAAACGGAGAGATGTGCACGCAAACCAATAAACAAATATTTATGTACTTGTATGTACTACCAAACCGATCTTTAGGGAAAATGTTTGCTTGCATGAGCAAGTGCTTCAACTTGAAAGTAGTAGTAGTTTTCCAAAATTTGTTTACTTTTCACAACTGCCAACACACGGGCATACATTCATACATAAATATGTACATAAGTATGCACATAAATATTCACTTTTCCTTTACAACCTGCCCCATCCAGGTAATGGAACGCACAAATACTTACATACATACATAGATACATAGATACACATTTTTACATGCTTACATTTGGGTTGAAAACTTTTTAGTGCCTTTCGGTTGTCGGTTGTTTGCCAACGAGACAAGTGAGCTGACAGGAGGCAGGGAGTTTGCTGTGATCTGGAGACGTGCAGCAGCAGCAGCAGCATTTGAGTTGTGTGTTCTTGCGTTTACACTTTTGTGGGTACTTAAAGCAAATCATGCATTAAAATTTTTCAACTTGTTGCCGAATTCTGTTCTGTCTCTTCCCTTGACTTGTGCTTTTTTGATATGGCTTGGCTGCTATTGAAATACATCTGCGCGTATGCTAGTGTTCGCCGGTAGGCATACAGCAGGTACACTCGCATGCACTTGAATAGGGGCAGTCGTTTTTTTCGCATTTTTTGTGGCTTATTTTGCTTTTATTTAATTTTCATTCTCAAAATCTCAAAGTTTTTCGTCAGATTTTTTAGAATTATACTTAAATTGAATTGACATTCTAAGAAATCTGAGAAAAATTGTGACATTTTTGATGAGAATGTTACGATTTTTTTTTTTTTTAATTTTATGGCGTGCGTCTTTTATGAATGAATTATGTAAACCCAAAAATATTTTTGTTAAATCTCAATTTGAGATGCATTTGAGAAGCAGTCATTTCCATTCTTAAACGTTGGTTCTCAAATGCATCTCAAATACCCGTTGAGAGCGTGCTCAAACTGTAAAGTGTTTTTAAATATGGAAGTTTCCTTTATTTTCAAACTGCGAAATATTTGATTCTTATTTTATTCTCAAACGTGAGTGGAGCGAAACTAAATGGAGTCCCGTTACTGCCGTTGAAATACGGGTATTTGTATAGTGTTGCCAATGATGTTTGTATGTAAAAGAAACACAAAGCTTTTATAGGAAAGAACTTTTATATATGCAGTTTAGCAGTTTATTTAATAGTTTATTTATTCCTTTTTGGTTGTTGTTGTTTCCGACAGGGTGGGTGTATGATGTATTATGGAACGAATTTCCGTCATCCCTTGTCAAATTTGGTTTGGAGACAAACCGGTTTCGGCGTTGTGCCATCTTCAGTGTCATTTTTCGTTTATTTATTCACTTATTTTAACAAACTAAAATATGGTCAATTCGCAAAATTAAAAAAAAAATGGCAGCATGTAGCTATTTTGTAATTTTTTTTTTAATTTAGGTTTTTTTTTAATTTTAATAATTTAAAATGCCCCAAGGTGTTAAAATTAAACGATGAAAATGTTCTTCTTGCCATGTTCTAGTTTATTTATATATTCCTAACGGTTCTCAAGCTACATTTTTTATTATTTTTTATAAAAATATTGTTCATGATTTAACCAAAACCATGTAATACATGGTTTCTAACTTTATACAAAATTTAGATTTAGATTTACTACTGAAAAGTGTTTATTTTGCAGAATCTGCGTAAATATACGCACAAGAAGCGCAAGATTGGATTTTGAACACGAGATATTTAAAATATACACATGAAATGTTTAAAATTGCAAAAGTTTTAAAAGTAAAAATACATTTACTATTAAGTTATATTTAATAAACACTAGGTGCTCATATTTCCTTAATTTTAAACATTTTATGTGTAATTTTGCTCTACGCGACAAATTTGGTATGTAAAAACATAAAACAGCCGGTGTGTAAATTTCCATACATTAGGAGAGGAAACTGGTTACCTCTCTTTACATGCGTAAATTTAAACAAACATTTTTAGAGCAAATTTTTTTTTAACTTCTGTGTAAACTGTGAAATTTTGAACAATAAATGTTTAAGATTGAACATATGATAAACAAAAATTGTACTTAACTATTTTTTGGTGAAATTGACATCCGGAGAAAATGTTAAATATTATTCTCAGTTTTGAAATATATTTCGCAAAAGAAAGAAAAAAAATGTTGGTATCACTTCCCTGTTAACAAATCTAGAGTACCACTGTCCATTATATTTGACGCTGAATAGCGGTAGAACTAAAAGTTTTATAAAATTTTGTCGTGTGAGTAAACGTGTTAGATGTGTGCTTATGGTGCTACAGGGCGTATACGTTACATATGTACGCAACTACGGGTATATGAGCGCGAGTGATTATTTTTACTTTTTTTAGCACACATATCTTTTTCAAATTCTCATTTACATAAATACACTTTCGCGATGGAATCTTGTTCTTTATAGAAAACTGAAGAGAATGCATTTTTTTAAGATAGGTGTACCTCCGTTTTCGGCCTAAAACACGTTTTTGACCAAAAATGTAACAACTCGTGAGATTTTCTCTATTGAAAATTTACAAATTTAAAAAAAAAAAATGCATTCAGTGGAGAAGATGTCTACCTTTTTCTCCGATTTGGAGATTTATTGTCAAGTTTGTCTCAAATATTTAGATTAAAATTATAAACAATGCTGAAACTCAAATTGAAAAATAAAGTTTTCTCAAACGTTTGAAAATTTGTTTCCAGTGCTTCTTGGGAAAATAAAATACTGACTGATATGTGTGTGTGAATGTGAATGTCCAATAACTTATTAGGGTGAAGCTAAGTTTATTGATTTGCGGTCTCAAATCCAATTGGCTGTACAAGATATTAAAAAAAAGACAAGACAATTGGCACAAAGTCAGTGCCAGTTTCCTTTTATAACTTCGGAATTGCTTCCTCTTCACAATCTAATGAAAAACTTTAAGTCTTTTAAATTGCCATTCATTTGTTTCTAGGTATATAAAATGTGATCTTGACTTTTTTTAATCCTTCTGTAATATTACTACTTTATGACTTTCTAACACATGGAAATTTACCTTGTATGTGTTTTTGTTTTTTATTACTCATTCATAGATGCCATATAAATTTTAGTTGTTTAGTTGTGAGTATACGAGTATGCATATGCACTTTCATGCAAACATGTACATGTACATATGTGCATTAGGGTGGTGCAAAAATGCATGTGAAAAAGTAAAGTCGGAATTTTTAAGCTCTCACCCCTAGGATTCTTCTATATCGATTTTATTTTGAAATCAAAAAATATTTATAGGCCGCTCAAAGCGCTCCAAGTTTTTCATATATTTGATATGGGAAAAGACAACTTTTCGTAGAAATGGTATAGAATTCTCGAAGATCAATATTTTTCGATCAAAAAACTCTGTTGCTCTGCAGGAGATTCCCAATAACAATACCAAATTGTTTATTTAAACATTTTTCTTAGTAACTATTATTTATAGGTCTACCAAAAACCCCCGAAAACGCCAAAAAATGCAATGGAGGGACCAAAAAAAAAACGTAAGTATTAAAAACTGTTGTGGGTATTACTATGGAAAATCTCGTGAAAACAACCTGAGTTTCAAGAATTATATACCAAAAAAATTTGTTTTCCCCATATAACGTACATGGAAAATTTTGAGCGCTTTGAGCGGCCTCTAAATATTTTTTGATTTCAAAATGAAAAATAGGGGTATACTTTTTTTCGACATAGAACAAACCTAGGTGGTGAGAACATTATAATTCCGACTTTAGTCTTTTTTTTTTGACCACCCTAATGTACACATGTACATACATTTATTTAGTAGATGAGCTCGCTTTTATTTGGCTGCAACTCTATTTGCTTACATTATTTGCTTGCTTTAATACTATTCTCACTGCACTTAACTTGATTTAAAAGAATACTTTTTTTACTACTCCTCAGCTGCTTTAATACCTTGCATTTATGGCTCCTTTTTAAAGTGTGTATTCTGGTACATTTTCAGTTTTACCAAATATTTTGTTTTGTTTTTAAATCCGAGTGTTTTCCTTAATTGCTTTATGTTTTTTTTTTCAGTATTTCTCTTAAGCTTTTATGTATGTTCATAAGCATATACTAAACATGTATGTAAATATATGTACATATATGTACAAATTTATGTACGTAGAGATACTAAATAATAGAGAATATGTTTTCAAAATTGACTTGAAAGCAAATACATTTTAATTTTCCGGCTTTCTGCCGAAGTGGTGTAGTACTACTAAATGAAATTAACTTTACAACAACTTAAGCAAACTTTAATTTTCGTATTCTTGTAAAGGTTATGAGAAAAAAAGCATTCTAATACATGCTTTTCGCATTTAAATCATAATCGTGTACACAATTTCAGTTCTTGAAAATGTAAGTTAAATAGAAAGGTGCTAAGAAAATATTTAGTTTCCAGGAATACATTTAAGTTTGAGATCCAAATGCTGTCAATCACTTTCTTGTACTATTTAGTGGAATTATGAATGTTTGATATGCACCTGAAGAAGAAGTATATTAAGCTGTAATTTCTCGAAGAAAAACGAGCGGCTCAAATCATAATACTTATTACGGCTAGGTATGTCAGTTGCAAAAACACATCGATGTATTTCTGTGATTCAGTGCAACGAAATGTACATCGATATTTTTCGATACATCGGAGGGTATACATCGCAATACAGCAAAATTGTATAAAATTCCAAATTAATTACTATAACGGCGCTAAGTATTTTTCTAAAACCATAGACATAAAAATAGTTGACTTTTAAGTCCTAAAAATACTCCCTTATTTTTCAGGTTTTTAAGAAAAATTGTGTTGACCATTTCTTTTTATATTTGGATACTTTTTATTAGAAGAAAATGTATGTACAGATGTGGATTTTGCGCATTTTCCAAAGCAAAGAATTTATCACTTCCCGAATAAATTTCGTATGGTGGCGAAATAACGAATGCTGACGAAAATAAAGAAATAACAGAGGCCAAAAAGATGAAACAATTTTAGTGCGGCAAATGTTAAATCCGTTTTTTCATAGATATTAGGATTATATTTCAAATTAAGCTTTCAAATTCGGCAGTTAGCTTTCAATTTTTTACTATAGATTAATACTTAAATAAACGTAAAAATAAGGAGGCTCGATATCCGTTTTAGAGCAATGTTTCCATGGACTTTTTTGTTCAAAATTGCCAGTAGAATACGTCAGTCGCCGAAACAAAGTAAAGAAAAAATTTGGCCCGCCCAATGTACTTAGCAATATTATAATATATATGAAATATTACAATTTTCCAAAGCGCCATTTTGACACCTTTCGCCAAATTGAAAATTATATTTTGAAGTAAAATAGGGCCAGTAATGGCACAATTAAGCCAAGTTGGCAAGCCTGGATGTCGCTGAATTGGGTACCATACTTTCTAAAAAATTGCTGATTTCGAAAAACTGGCACTGCCCCTACGCTATTGTATTTTGGGCTTTCATGTGTTTTTCAGAAAGAATCGTTTACCGTTCGTTTAGAAAAAAAATACAAAATTCAGATAAAATCGGAAATAAGGTAGAATTCAGAAGAACGACAAAATATTTGTGCTTTGGTATGCTTTCCTTTTCGCATTGCAATTAACCGATACATACTAACAAAAAGCAAAAACTAAACAGGGAATAATACAGTAAAGCAGAACGAAATCATGAAATATCTGTATACAAAAAAATGATGAATCATACATACCATACGAGCAGAGGATAGTTGTCCGAGTATGCGCCAAACAAACTAAATAAAAACACAAAATCGACAGAGCTCAATTAACAACATTTCTGCTCACTACCTAAGGCTCTACTAACTCAAAATCTTTTTTCAAACCTTTTTTTTATGCAGTCACCCGTCCGGAAATCTGTATGCATACAGTTTCGTGAGCACCAAAGGTAACTCGTACTCTGTCCGGCAACTTTACACAGCGATTATAAGCAGCTATTTTTTAGAATGAGTACAGTTCTTCAACCGAAATGGCTTGCTCATTTGCTACATGTTTTCCATTGTTTTAATATCCGACGTCCTTTTTAAATAGTGGTGCGAACTTTCCACATGCTTTCAGTTTCGTTTCCATTGTAGCCAAATAACTTTTTACTAAATCCTTTCGTATTTTTATTAGCATGCAGACGCATTTACTGGTGTGCAAACTTGTCTTAAGGATGGTCCTCGTAAAAAAAACATCCCTGCCCTTTAGGTAGGTACTCATACATTAACTTACGTTTAGGTAAAAATTTTCCCACAGCAGTTTCGAACCTGATTAGGTTTTAGACGTAATAATTGCGTTGCGTTAAGAATTTCCACCTGGGATATGCATAGTTATGTTTAATGAAAGCATATATGACAAACACACGTTTCATTTCAGAAAGTTTTTTGTGTGCTTGTTTTTTTATGAAAAAAAATGTATCTGCATTTTTTTCAATCACATTCATACAATTACTCAGATGGGGTAATGTGTGAGAAATGTTTTGGCAGTAAAGAAAAACATTTGTAGGAATGGGGGGAATGTAAAGATAAACATTAGGGTGCGTTACTATCCTTAAAAAAAAAATAACGCTTTTTGTCTATCGCAATTAGAAAATATATTATATTTTTGAGGCTTCCGCGAAAATATTGTGGAAAAATATAAAGATTTACGTGAGCTGTATCGATTTAAGAATACCTCCAAAACTCAAGATTTTATGTAAATTAGTTTTTAGAAATAGTTTTTTTAAAGGTTTGCATAACATTTTAAAAAATTTTAAAAACTTAATCAAAACAACAAGTTTTTTGGAAATATTTTCAAATCGGTCCAGCTCAGGTGAATCTTACTCAGCCTTATCGTCAACTCCGTGTGAATAAATCGTTCCCATAATTGTTTTGGTTTTGCTTTATATTTTTTCGGAATATTTGTTCACATGGAATTCGCGATATGGCCGAATATTTATTGCAAAATATTATGGCAGAAATCTTAAAATGTAATAGATCTTATAATTCCGGTGGGAATAGGGCAACTTTTTTTGGTGAGACACCCTAATAAACATCTATGAATATGAATTTAATATATACTTGTATACTGTACATTGAGCTTGAATAGTAGTGATCTGTTTACGTACCAATTAATTGTACAACTTTAGTGTACTCGAAATCCTTTCTGCTTGCACACAGACGAGATGAGTCAAGCGGGTAAGCGTCAAAATGTTTCACATCATTTTACCAATTACCTTTACTCTTCAGTATATATATATATACTATATTCTTACTTTAAGGCAGCGCCTTTATTTTCTGTTTTGTTGAATTTTAGTATTTTTTCTACCGCATTGCCGTTATTTAATTACGAATATTTAATTTATATTGCGATTGATACCAATATGCATGTAAATTTTTTTTTATTTAGTATGGTAAATTAAATTTTTCTATTATTTTCACTAACGAAGAACTTCTCCACGCAATATTTATTTTTCAAATTCACTTCACTTAGTTCTCCACATTTCGCTGTTTTTAGCTTAGTTTCCTACACAGTAACGTAACACAATTGTTTAACCCTTTTGTTCACCGTACATATGTATATGTAAATATTTTCTCACACGCAAAATCATACAATATACAATTAAAGCGACATGTTTGCATGTTGCACTGCAATTTGCATGCCACAAATATTTTTTAGCACTTGTTACCGCACACCACGCAGTGACGTGCGCTAATTGAATTTTTCTTGACTAAATTTTCGTAAATAATTGCAAATATGTTTGTTGTAGTACATTTTTAAGGTTTTCGCTTTATTGTTGTACATATTTTTTTTTAGATTATTATTTTTTGCTTTTCTCTTGCAACATTTTGTGGCATACTCACTAGCATGTCAACTGCACGCACACGTGGCTGGTAGTAATTATGTCTGTGGTGTTGGTGGCGGCGTGCAAGCCTTAGTAAAAATTTAATCATCCGTCAACATGCAACACAGTGACGCCAAAGCGTCAAAGCAATAAGGAAAATTTCAATATACACATTTTTTTGCGACTTTAATGCAGCCAGTTTGCACTTAATTAAATTTAATTATCATTGCGGAAGGGTTGTGGCGGCAGAGATGTATGTACATACATTAATATGTTTGCACATAGCGTAAGGCGGTATTTCGAAAAAAAAATTTTTTTCTTAGACCTTTTTTTATTTATATTATTTGTAGCTACCTGTTTTAATTTGTTACTACTAAAGACTCATTGGCTCTACACCAACTTATTTGATTGCATGCAACGCTATCGCTCAAACTTTTATTTAGCTCGGGCGCGTTGCTGCTAATGTTGCAGTGTAAATTGCACCACTTGTTTTTTAATGCTAAAGTTGCAATCCTCTATGCGGCATAAGATAAGTAACACGCACGTAGCACTTGGCGCATAACTGATTTGTGATGCCAAGAGTTGGAGGAAATGTGATAGCTGATAGGGATTTGAGTACATAAATATGAAGCAATGCGGCTGGTGCATAAGTAAAGTATAACCAGTGCAGCATTTAACTCCCTTTTAGTATTTTCAACTGACGTCGCATTCGAAAACGAAACCCAAAAAAACCCTTGGATGTGAACTCAATACAAGCATTTTGCTTCAACAACTACCATGAGTAGGGGCACCACTTTTCTGACTCATGCCTTTAATACAGTTCTCGGAACAAGCTTTCTACTGCGCCACCAAGCACAGCAAAAGCCAATCAAATTTAGATGCTCTGTGAGTATTTATGCTTCAAAAATAGAATTTCAAAAAAAAAAATTGATTTTTGGTGATTAGAGGTCGATATATTAACACAGGTTTACCTAAAAAATCGAATCCGTACTCTATGACAGCTCAGCAGTCGTGCCTCAAGGCAGTCTTATGAGCGCAATACAATTATGCTTCACCGAAACTCGAAGAAAGCTTAGACAAAATCGCTTGCTGGCTAGAGCGGCAAATAAAATCCAATGACTAAAAATCCGTACAAATAACATTCACCCACCTGTACTTCCAAATGATGCTTACACACCCCAAATCAGTGAAGCCAAATACCTTGTACCTCGACAGAAGCTTAACACAGAAAACTCGCATACTCACTAAACGAAAGGGACTCGAACTGAAACTCAGAAATATTCACTGGCTCATGAACTGACTCTACCAGAGATGTATCTGCTGCTCAAAGTTAGACTGCAAGGGTGTTAAAAAATCTCACCTTATGGTANTCATGAACTGACTCTACCAGAGATGTATCTGCTGCTCAAAGTTAGACTGCAAGGGTGTTAAAAAATCTCACCTTATGGTATGGGTACGAGAATGAGCAGCTTTTATGGGACATATTGTGGGTATACTTTGATGAGTGGGACAAAGCAAGTCAACTTGCGACGTCTACTACACCTGCCACGTAAAGAAATGCAATTTTGATGTTGAATTTTTAGTGGCAGATACAGATTACTTCACCTAATACGTACTTCGTACTTCCACATATACATAAGGGAGATTCTTGAACACTTCGCAAATGGAACAAAAGGACCACGCACCCAAACGCGTACGTAGCGTACGTGCAAGCGTTGCTCAGCAAGTAGCCAAGGAAATTATCTTTTGTCGAAAAATTCAGTCCCACGACAAAACATTCGACAACGAACTGCGGCGCTCGATTTCGCTGTGGCCCGAAACATGATAGTCGCAGGACTACGTTCCAGCATGGAAGGATTTTTCAGGTTATATGGCTGTATCTAGAATTAGATGCCAAACCTATCATCTTGTGATATATTGAACGCACGTTTCCAATGTTATTTAGTGCACAAATACGTAGAGAAAATGTGCACGTGCCCCCCGTCCAGTACGACGGAGAGTATGAGGGCTCTACCTAATCCACAAGAAAGGTGGCTCTGCAATCTGCGCCAACTATTGTGGGAATCAACGTTTTTAATGTAGCTTACAAAGCCTTGTCGACTTATCGAGTCTACTGGGTGTAAGTCTAATCTCCATCATCAGCGAACTGATCGAACCTTACCAATGTGGCTGTAAATATTTAAAAAAAAACTGGCGCTAACTCCTTTTGCTAATATTACTTCTCCTTCATCTGTAGTGTGCGTCTTCATGTTGTCACGTAAATGGAGAGAACTGCGTGGCAACGGCATCTCTAAGCGGTAAATAGCTTTTGTGAGAAGCTTCCCGGGGAAGACGGCTATAAGACAAAATACTTCTGGCTCCAACCAGGTAGGAATCCGCACCTCTAACCACTCGGATACGGCGGCTGCTTCAGACTTGCCAAATCTCTCATAGTCAAGGTATTCACCAGACTCTAAATCCTGAAAAAAAAGGCTCGCGAGATAAGGATACAACACGAAAAAGAGATGCCTTTACACTTAAATCGGCAGGTGCAGGTGTATGTGCCCTTTACTAGAAATTCCCATGTAGAGATATCTCACTGCGTTCCAGGTTGCAGTTTGGAGGGTTTAAAGGCACCTTCATTTTCTGATAGGAAACTTTGTTTTCTGATAGTAAAGCAGTCTCTTAAACAGCTTGATGAAATCCAAACATATTAAATACGGCTGTAATACTCTTCAAATCCTGACAGCAAAGAATAAAGTAACCCTGTTATGGCTGCCGAGCCACTGTGGGAACGAAGGCAACGCTGGCGGACCAAGCTGTGGTTTTAGTTGGTCCTCTTCCAGAAGCATCATTCCTGATTAAGCACACTCTATACGCGCTAAGAAGTGTGAGGCGGTGGGAGGTCATAAATAGGCCAAGCACTTTGACTACCCTTTTAATAGATTGGATGTTATCCAATTAAACAGAAATGACAGCAGGCTACTCTCCGGGTATCTAACGAGCCACAACCAACTACGTTTTCATATGCACCATATAGGTGTTATCAGAGAGCCGGAATGTCCACGAGCAAACTTCCTATCACATTCTTTGTGACTGCCTAGAGTTGGCTAGACAAAGATTAACCTACTTAAAAGCACCATTGGTCAAACCATTAGAAATTAGGAATTGGACTACCAAAGCCCTTTCACGACTCATTAGGGAAGCCAAGATTTAGGCACTCTCTTTAGAGATACAAAAGACCTTTCTCGTCGCAGTGTCAACCAATCCTTGTATATGGCGCAGAAGCTTGACAATGGCAACATCCGATGTGGTGGCCCTCAGAATATTCGAGAGAAAGATTATGCAGAAGATTTACGAACCTTTGCGCATTGGCAATGGCGAGCAGACGATGAAAAATGAGCTGTATGAGCTTTACATTCAACGCAAACGCTCCAGCCCTGAAAGTATTCACGCCGTACACGCTGACGGTAGCAGAGTGTCTAAGAGAAAGTCTTTGCTGTGACTGTAAGACCGTATAGAGAAGGATTTGGCTTCTCTGATAACAGAAGACCAACGACTGGCGTGCTTTATTGGACAAGGGTACAAATTTATAATTGTCAAAACTTTAGTGACTGCCACTGGGATAAGCGGTGTAATTAAATTAGGAAAAAAAAAATAATATCCACTTTGTAGCTTGTTTCGTTGAAATTTTGCAAATGTGCCTTCGCTTATAAATGCGCTTTAAGTTTTGGCTATGCAAAAATCTTTAAAAACTGCGAATATTGAGAATATTTATTTATGCGTTTTTGTGTCTTGTACTATTTTCCTTGCAATTATTGTGGCAACGCGGCGGTTGTTATTGTTGTGGTTGATTGTCGTTGTATGTTTTTTTTTTTGTGATTAATTGAATTTAAATGAAACACTATTTGTTATGTAAAACATAACACATTTATGTAGATGCAAACAATGCACATAAATACATACATATGTATGTATACTAGAGTGGTTCAAAAAAATAAAGTCGGAAGTTTAATGCCGGCACCTCCTAGCATTGTTCTATACCGTAAAAATATACCCCCATTTTATTATATCGAAACCAAAAAATATTTAGGGAGTGCTCAAAGCGCTCAAAGTGTTCCATGTATTTTATACAGGGAAAAAACAACTTTTCGTAGAAATGGTATAAAATTCTTGAAAATCAATATTTTTCGAACGGAAAACTTTTGTTCTCTTCAGGAGACTTCCAGTATTAATGCCCAGTTGTTTATTTAACCATTTTTTAATATTATCGGTTTTTTAATGGTAATTTTCTGGGGGTGTTGGCGGAACTAAAATATAGTTACCATGAAAAAATTGTTAAAGAAATAATTGGGTATTATTATTGGGAATCTCTTGAATAGGAACCGAGTTTTTCGATCGAAAAATATTCTACGAAAAATGTTATTTTTCTCCATATAAAATACATGGAACACTTTGAGCGCTTGGAGCACTCCCTAAATATTTTTGGATTTCAAAATAAAAAATAGGGGTATATTTTTTCAGTACAGAACAATCCTAGGGGTTGCCGGCATTAAAATTCCGACTTTACCTTTTCACATGCAATTTTTGGACCACTCTAATGTCTACATATGGAAATATGCGTGTGAGGTCAACAGCAAGAGCTGAAGAGCTGTGGTTTTAAAAATGTTTTTTTTTACATTTTACATTTTACATTTTACACTTTTTATAGGCGCATTATGTCCTTTTAATTTTTTATATATTTTTTTTTTATTCCTGCAACAAATTGCCATGTAACACTGTTTTTTAATATCCTTTACATGTAGCAATTTCTTTTATTATTTACGACTACTTTTTTCAGCTTTTTTGTTCATTCCTGCTCTCACATTTTCACCCTTTCTGCCCCTACGCAGGACTTTTATTTTCCTCTTCTCTTTTTCTGCTTATTTTATTTTAGCAACGTCGCCATACATATAATTAATCCTTTCTGTCCGCCCGTCTGTCTGTTATTACTACTATCTGTCCGTCTGTCCGTCTGTCCGGGTGAGCGCGCTTGCAACAAGCGGCCGCCGCCAAGCGTTGCTTGCACCGCTGCCAACGCGCTTAAATCCTTTGTTGCCCCACCACTGAAAAATACTTTGTGTTGGCTAAAAAAAAGGGGTGTCCAACCACCCTAATTGCTACATGCATTTGTCCTGCCTTACGTGCCTGTATGTATGTATGCGTGAGTGCGCTTGTTTGTGTTTGTCTGTTTGCGGCATGCTGCATGCGGCTGCTAGCACGACGCGCCGTAAGTTGATCCTTGTTAATTTTCGGTGATTATTTTGATTTCTACAATTTGTTGCCGTTTTATCGTGTTGTTTTTTTTTTAATACACTTTTGCTTTACTTTGCTCGCTCTCACCTTTTACGATGTACGAGTATGCAGTGGTTGCTTTTACACGCTTTACATGCAATTCTTATGCAAATTTTCCTTAAATTCGATAACACTTTATGATTTTCCAATTTTTTGTATTTTTTTTTTGTATGTAACTCAATCATTCTTATTTACTCTTTGCAATGAGAAACAAATATTTAAGACACTTGCCGCATGTTGCAACATCAACTCAGCCAATGGCAACGGCAACGGCATCGAATTGCGAGTGCTTTCTCTTTAAAAAAAAATAATTAATTTAATTGTATGTGCGCGTTGTTGGCCAACAAGTATGCATGGCTTTGTGTACATATATATACTGAGCGCATAAGTAAGTTTGTTTGTTCGCCTGGGTTTAAGTATTGGTCACGCGATAAGCGCATCAAATGACGAGTGCACAACAGCATTGCACGCGGATCAACGACTGACGCGACATGTAATTACGCACCCAGTGTGGCAAGGAACGAAAGCATGCAACACAGAACGTGGTTCAAAGTGCTGCAATGGTCAAAAGGATGCAATGCGTTTATCGCCCGAAGTCACCGAACTTCTTCATTATGCAAGTACATATGTATGTATATGTTCGTATATTTGGGCGTGTATGTTGCATAAACTGTCGTCGTTTGCTAATTAGTGTAATATAACGTTAATGCAAAGCATTGCACTTCCTACTCACGCAAACACCCGCGCACTCACTCATGTATGTATGTACGTTGTGCGTGTGAACGATTTGCGGATTTTTCCAATGTCGCTCCCACACATCCACAAACTTCACTTAAACACAAATTAAATGCACACTTTTAATTAATTAATCTTGTTCGACAACGCGTCTGGCGTATCGTAAGCGCGCCAGCTTAAATAATTTTCCAGTCTGCCAGCACAGTACAGCCTTACATACCTACATATGTACGTACAATTTCACGCGCGCCAAAATTTAAAACGAATATCTTGTTTGTTTTTTACGTTTCGCCTTGCAACCGCGCGTCTAAATTAATTCGTATTAATGGTGTTTGCACAAATTGTTTGCGCATACCGAAATGCACTTACAGCAAAGAAGTTCACTTCCTTTTTAACGCAACTGCACCGGCCGCAAACACTTTGTATTTTTTGTTGCCTGGCTGCGTTATTTACTTGTTTAGTGTAAAATAAATTTACTTAAACACATTTATTTCTTTTTCGAATATTTCTATTTCCTTTTCCCTCAAACTCGTTTAAACAACATTCGCGTCCGTTATTCTCATCCGCAACCGACATCCATACGAGCGCTCTGTTTGTAAACAACTGATTCTTCGTGTATTGCATGCATAGCATCGCCAGCCTTCAGTCGCAGGCGGGCAGGCAGTCACCACCGGTTCTGGTGTTGCTATCGTTGGTAGTGGTGAGTTTCTGGCAATGTGCGCATGTGTGCGTAATTATTCAAAATTTTCTTGTACGTTTGGGTGTGCGTGTACGGTTTGTTGCTGCAGTTGGTGGCATGGTATCCAGAGTTTGTTTACATTTGCTTTGATGTTTGAATTTCTTCGTTCGTTTTCGGTGAGTCGCTGCAGGCATTGCATTTTTTATTTTTTTGTTAGTTTATTTGCTTTGTGTTGAGGCAACATGTTGCTGGCGACTATTATCTTCACATAAATATCTATTGTGAATTTGTACTCTTGATTTAGGTAAAACGCTAGAAGTTAGAAATTTGGTATTTAAGTAAAAGGTTTTTAATACCGACCGAAAGCGAGGAGTCAGTCGATCAAATTGTTGCGGGAGGCGAAATACATGCTTCCAGTGTTTCAGACATACGATCCAAGGACCAAGCATCCATTGCCATCACTATCTTATTGCAGCCGACTTAGGTACTCACACTGCGTAGCCAACAGGAAAGAGTGCGAACAGCAGCAGAAGGACAATGACGAAAAGCTGCATCCAAAACAAATACCGAGCGTCTTCGCCACTCGCGTCTCTCACACCTACTTACCACAAGTACTGTTCAACTGACACACACACCAACTGGTGGAACGATAGCATAGCAGACCTGCGATGGCAATGTATCAGGGCTAGGCGAGGCTACCAAAGAGCCGGAGCACGAGGGCCATACGTGGATCAACATTCCTTAGACAAGCGTAAGCGAAAGAAGCTCAAACAAGCTATAAATAACAGCAAGCATAAGAGCTTCTAGAGCCTGTGCAACAGCGCGGGCCGAGAGCCGTGGGGATTGGCGTACAAGATGGTTATAAAAAAGCTGGAAATTTCAGTGCGACCATAGATACCATGTCCAAAAAAAAAGTAGAATAAGTCGTCAGCCAACGTTTACAAGAGAACAATTCTCCAGGAGAAAGTGTTTTTTCCTTGCGTTAGCGAAGAAGAAGTAATAGGCGCCGATTGTTTTATTGACCAAAAATTCCCAGGCTCCGAGTGCTGATATATGGAAGCAACAGTCCTCCTACCTAAAGCTGTAAAGCCACCGGGAGATCCCCCTAAATGTATGCTACACACGAGGCAAGTGGAAGACTATCAGATATGCAGTTCGGTTTTCGAAAGTGTAGATCTACTTTAGGAGCGGCCATGGTAGTTGAACAGCTGGCTGAAAAGGCGATCAGCGGGAAACGATGGAAAGGTGGATCGAACAAGTAATACTTGCTTATTTCNCGCCGCAAGGATCCGTCCGCGGGCTAACACTCTGAAACTCAATGTACGACGGAGTCCTGCACAGTCGGAAAAAGTTGCAGCAGAGCTGTCAAGGCTCATGCTAAATGCCCGGGGTCCTAAGCAAGAACGCAGACTGCTGTATGTAAGTGTGGTGAGAAGCATTCTGTTGTATTAAGCGCCAGTTTGGTTAACAGCACTGAAAACGAAATTGTACGCTCGGAAAGCTAGAATCGGTATATTGAGGAACTAAGCACAAAGGTGGGAAGGCCGCTTAAGGTTGATAACCTTGCGGATATCATACTTGTGTCAATAGAAAATTGGTCCGCTGTTTGTCATATCTCAAGAGGAATACTAAGAAAATTGCGTCGAAGGAACAACAACAAAACAAAGTGATAGGAGGTTATAGATGTAAGACAGTTCGGATTTAGAAAGGCACTTTCACCATTCACGCCATAAAATTCGCTTAGCAACTATCTCAAGAAGATATTAAGGGTACTCCTTGGCCCGAAGGCTTTAAAGAATATTGTCTGTTAGCCACACTACACGTCAAAAATGTTATATATTGGGACGCACTGGATCATATAGGCATACTCCTTTATCTACGAGGGCTGATACGCAACTCTGACGAAATCGTGTTTCTCAAGCTTCCGTGCTTGGCGCGTTACTTTGCAACATTATGCACGACGGTGCGCTCTTACTAAAAATATCCATATTATAACCGAAACTAAAGAAAGATCTGCGAAGGGAAGATCGATACACATCCATCTCACAGAGAATTTTGAAGTAACATTTCGACAGCACGAAAGGGCATTTCTTATACTCCGCGGCATCTGAATTTGAATTCCCTGCGAAACCTAAACCACCAACTCCATCTTTAAGTCTCTTATTACATATGTCTGCCGACGAAATCACGCTTGGAGTATTCGACGATTTGCGGACTTCACTGAATTACTTGTGTATATACAAACACAAATACATATCTGAAAAACACTTGAAAGGTGCGGCAGCTAAAATGATTTTTTACTCCCCGTGAGTCTAAGGGAACACTTGCCTCAGGAATAAGTTGAATGCTTTCATTGGTAGCTGCAGTTTTTCTCAATATAAAACATGCTAGCGCGCTAAAATATATCTAAACACGAAACTAACTTAAGCACATGTTGCTGCAATATGTTGCGAAGAATACAACTCCACCACACTGTAAACTAACATTCCCATTTGCATAGAAATGTTATGATGTTGCAACAAATGCAACCAGACACAAGTACACATGCACTACAATGCAAACAACAAACAACTCTATGTCCTAGAACACCAAAAACAATACAAAACAGAGAAAAAGCAACAGCGCTCCAGCAGCATCAATGGAGACGACAGCTAAAGCGTGCAGCATGCAACCACAGCACATCAGTCGCCGGTGCAACATAGCCTGCAGCAACTTGCCACACATGCTACTTGCTTGCATATGTGTTTATGTACATACATACATACATACTTAAGTATTTATGTTAAGTGTGGACCGTAACAAGGGGTCGCTGCCGGTTGGGCAGTTAAACTAAGCATTACACTACTTTCATAGGAGCCACATTTGTAGTAGTCGAACTTCATTGCCGGTTAACTGGCTGTTTTGGTTTGTTAGCTGGTTAGTTGGTTGGTCAGTTGAACGTTCACTATGGTAAGTTGGCTGATTGGTTGCGGCCACCTTTGCGCACACAAACACACACACACACCAGTCATTGCACACAGCTGCTTGCGAGCCAATTGATGCCGCTGGTGTATTTTGAGCGCTAGCGTAGGGAACTACTACGAGGATGTGTGTATGTGGCGCGTTTGTTGCTACTCTGCATCGGTCGACTAGCCGGCGCGCAATCCATCAGCTGGACCACAAATGTGCATTCACAAAAGCGGAGCTAAACAGAAAAACTAAAAGAGAGTGAGAAATAAAAAAAAAGAATACCAAAACTGGTAGCAATCAATTTCATTGCATTCGGGCATTTGATGACCCGGCCCGTATGGCCAACTGCTGAGCTGCTTGTGCTGCTTTTGCTGCTTTTTTCTCGAGGTTTTTGTTTTATGTGCTTTTGATTTGCTTATGTCTACAGGGAGTAAGTACTGCCGGCACACAAAATATGTATGCTTACTTTATGCTTGCTCTGCATTCGCATATGTACATACATAGTATACATATGTACATATGTATGTATGTATGATATGAGGGTATCTAGAAATTTGTTTGTTGCGAGCAGCAATAATAATAGGAGAACAAGTACGCCTGCAGTCGTGGCAGTTATCTTATTAACATTGGACAGGTTTGTGCTTTTGTCTTGTCATATTCCCATGCGGAATTCAGCATTCGGCGCTAAGCACTCGGCGCTTTGTCGGTCGTTATTATGACCTTAGAATTATTGCGCCTTTAGGCCATGGTCAGCTCCGTGTTTATGCTTCTCTCCATTTGCTTCATTTCGCTTCGCTTTGCAATGCTACATATCACTCTAACCTGCGAGTTAAACAGGTAGGATTGAAAATGCATGCATATGTACTAAACATACATACATATGCACATATTTGTAATTACCTATACATAAAGGAATATAAAATAACAAAGGCCACCAAACACCAAATAACGAATTCATATGTGGGTATCTATGTACGTATGTATGTATGTATGTATGTATGTATGTGGGGCGTTCCATACCAAAATGGACGGGGTTCACACTTCATGTGTTTCATTTGTTTCAAATTTTTTAGGGATCATGGATAAATAATAAATAAATATTAAATTTGAGCTTGATTAATACATTTTAAAATAATTTTAACATTTTTTTTTTGAAACATTTTTCACATACAAATTTTTTGATAAAAAAAATTATTTTGAAAATATGCCATCTCAAAAAACATTGAAAAAAATCACAATGGTAGCTCTGAGTATTGCGCAATATTTAAGTATAGTATTATGGGGTGCACTCTTCAATAATTTGAGTTGTGAAGATTTTTTTTACACCGAATTTGAGTAAAATGAGTACATTATGAATTTAAAATTTTTTTAAATTTTTTTTTAGATTTTTTTTGAGTACGCAGTTGTGTAGCTCATTAAATTTTAGTATAACAAAGTGCAAGATTTAGGCCACTGCGAAATTGCGTTGATTTTAATATTTTTTATGCTGACGGCTTTTTGCACTTTTTTCTTATGGAAAATTTATGGAAAGAAAATTAAATAAGATATTGGCGCCAGCTTTGCAATCGCTTAAAACTTGCACTTTATTACACTAAAATTTGATGAGCTACAGAACTGCGTACTGAAAAAATTCTAAAAAAATTTAATACTCAAGAGTTTTAAAAAATTTTTTTGGGATTTTTTTCAATTTTGTTTGAGATGGCATATTTTCAAAAACTATTTTTTTTTATCAAAAAATTGTTATATTAAAATTAAAAAAAAAAAAATTTAAACATATTTCTTTTCATAGATATGTACTTGGAAAACTATTAAATTGATTTGTTTTTGTTTTTGTGCTCTAAAGTTTTTAAAAATGCATTAATCAAGCTCAAATTTCATATTTACATATTGATTATTTATGTTTATCCATCAATCCTAAACATTTTAAACAAATCAAACACATAAAGTGTGAACCCCGTTCATTTTGGTATGGAACGCCCCATGTACATATGCGCTTGGGTATATCCGTTGTTGAAACCACATACAGCTTCCAATCCATTTGTACCGGCAGAGTGCCGAAAAAATCGAGAACGGCGGCAGCACCATTGTCGGCATTCATGTCGGCATTCACACCTTTGATGTTTGATTATCGTATCTTTGTTGTTAGTGTTGCTTCTTTATTAGGCGTTCATGCATCTTGGTTGAACATAGTAGGAAAATATTTTAATTGCATCAATCCTAAAGCATCACTTTTACCTGAAAATTAAGGTTAATAAACCGAACTCAGAGACAAACAAAATAGCCTAAATCGACAAAACATATTTGATCGTCAAAGAGACAAATTTTGCATATCGAAATGAATATGAAATGAATTGATCGCTATTTACGACCTTTTAAGATGTTTCTGTTTTCAACAACGGAACGTTTTGTTTTAAGTAAAATTTATTACTCTGAGGATATAAAGAGCTTTTCCGACATTCATATGCTACTTTGTTTTTCCGTGAAAGATAGAGTAGTAGTATAGTACGCGAAGGGATTTTTTGTCCAGCACAAACGATCTGCACCGTTCGCCCGCAGCGCTTGACCTGTAGATGTGTAAAGATGTTTTATTTTTTGGAAAAGAGTTGCCACCTGTTCAACCATTCAATTCAAATTACAAATTTAATAATCAATGCCATCATATCCCCGCCGAACGTACGCTTTTCTAAATTGAATTCAATTGAAATCAAATTAAACGCATGCACTGCGCATGTGCAATAAGGTTTTACTTTTTTGAAAAGAGTTGCCACCTTTTAAAAAGCTATATTCAAATTATTGAAAAAATAAATCAATTATTACTAAATAGGTGACACTCAAAATGGTTTTGAAACGCATTGATTCTAATTTTAACCATAAGAAATTTAAATTAAGGGAATTAGGTAAGAGGAATATGTATCACCATATGGGTGCCAAACGAAAGGGTTTTCAGAAGGTAGTAGTTTTTAAATATTTTGTAGAGGGTTGCTACCTGCTTGAAATGTCGAATTTAATTCACTTATACAGAAGGTATATGAAATATCAAAATATGTATGCCAAACGATAGAGTGTTAAGAAATATTTAGTTTGAACACTAAGAATATTTTTGAGTTGTTAAAAGCGCGTTGCCACCGTTTAAAAAGTTCAAAGTTCAAATTATTTAATAAGTATCAATCGCATGTGGTTTGAAAAATATTTATTCCTAAACTTTATTTAGCGGGGTTGCCACATGTTTAAAAAATCCAACTCAACTTAATTCAGCAGGCATCATAATGTCAGACGAATGATATTTAAGAATGTCTTAGAGCGAAACTACTTTTAAAGAGGGCTGCCACCTATTTAAAAATAAAAATTGATTGAAAATATTGTGAAAATGGTTGTCATCTAATTGAAATGTTGTACATATTTAGTTAGTTAGAAATATTTTTTAGGTGTTTGAAATTCAAATTAATTGAAAAGTTAAATGAATTATTAAAATATGTGTGTCAATCGCAATGGGGTTGAAAAAGCTTTATTTCTAAAATATATTTAGGAGGATTGCCGCGTATTTTATAAATTGCATTCATATTAGTTGCTAAGTGAAATGAATTATTAAAAGATGGATATTAATCGAAATGGGTTTGAAAAGGCCTTCAGGTCTGAGATTTGTAGAAGTTCATTGGGAAGTAAATTGCAGAACCTGCCTTTTTATTTCTGAACTAAATACAACAACAAAGTAAATAACTTGGCCTATAGATGTACGATAATGGTTTTATTTTTTGAAGTTAGAAACTTTTTATCCGTTACAGGGTGATTCAAAAGCGCTAAAATAGTTCTACGAATAAAAAATCGACCTTTCACCCTTCGTCGAATGGACGACGCAATTCTTGTTTGCAAGTCAAATTTTGCATGTAATGCGTTTTAAAATTATATGTTTATTTATCTATCTAAAGAAAAATTATATATAAAAAATTTTATGTCATACATTATTCTGCCTTATCCTGAGTTTCGACCGAAAAAAATTTTACCCGAAAATTTTTATTCCGCCCATAGTAAATACATGGAAACCAAAAATGAAAAGTGAACCGGTTCAAGGAAAATGAAACTCATGATAAGGCTGGTTATTATTATTTTTTTAAATATTTTATTAATGCTTTCACACAAGATGTAAGAAAAAAGTGTCCCAAATACGATGATCCACCAACGCCACTAGGACGAGGATTTTTCAATTAGTTCATGCCTTGCTTATTCAAATTTTGTTTTTCTACTCAAAAACGATTTGATTTTATCCAATTTTTCTTAGACCTCCATTAATTTTGTATAGCGTTTCTTAAATTTCGAAAAAGCTCTCGAAGTAGGCAAACTACTTTTGGGCCGTTAGCTAATTGAAAAGCGGTTCCATTCTTCGACGAAGAAAAATTTCGCACTACAAATCCCTCGCCGTGGAATACTCGTACTCATATGGAACAAAGATGAAAATGCTCGGGGAGAGGTAGGTATGTATAACAAGGTGGTAGGTATGTTTGTATAACAAGGTGGTAGGAAATATCAGAGCAATGGATACAATTTCCTGTAGCAGTAAGTATCTGCCAAAAAATGATTTTTCAGACTATAGCACTGAATCTCTGTGGCAGCACTACTTACATATACTTAACATTACCGAATAAAAAACTGTGATTGCGTCTTAAGGTGAGCGAGTACAACACATTTGACCTAACCACTCTCGGTTGACATGAAATTATCTATCGTAAAACATTTACCACTTAGATGAACCAACAACCTCTGCAATGAAAAATGATCTCCATTTCTTCTTTTGTGGCACTTTATTTCATGTCCCCTTCGCATAACTTTCCTTATCAGCCACAGCTGAAAAATATACACTCACACAGATGCAGGTAGATATCAGCGTCTCAGAAAACATCTAATTGTATATTTTATTGCTTAATGTTGAGTAAAAACCCTACTGAAAACACTACAGCACACACGAACACAGTTGACTTTGGCGACATCATCAACGTCATGACGTTGCCACAACTGCAATATCATCATTGCTATCATGGAAAGTACAACAAAAACAAAACCAACATTGATATCGTCATCACGTCAACACATATACAAGCATAACCTTTTACATATCAGTAATGCATTCAGACAAACGTGCATACATACATACGTAAATATGTATGTAAGAACGTATATTATCACCAACAACATCGTCATCGCCCGTTCGCTGAGTGCAGTTGTTATCCTGTCTGCTGCTGTCTGTTGCTGTCAGTGATTATCACCCCTTTTTGGTGGAACGTTGCGGTATGTCGCACACACACACATACACTAATGCATGTATGTATATTAAGGTGGGCGTATTTAGAAAAAAAAAATTAAATTTAATCGGTACAGCCCCTAAAAACGGGAGCTTAATGGAAAAACTACGATATAGTATGAAATTTCAGTCTGATCGCGCATTGAGTCAGAAGTTTGAAATGAACCAAAAATTCTAAGTAAACTTTTTAGATAAAAGTCTAATTACATCACCATTTGCATGTTTCAGCTTACGCAAAAGAGTTGACTTGTTCGAATATGGACGTAATGATATGTTGCGAACCATTTTCCAAAAGTTATGGTGTTTTCGTTTCTACCAAAAAATATCGCCTTTTCATTGCCCCCTTCTCTTTTCGTGTTTGATTCTATAATAAAGGCAAACAGCGAGAAAATTTTGTGTTCGTTTCTTAAAATGCCACACTCTTGTAAGCTTTGTCAGGGGAAAGGTTACCCTGGAAATCGGATGGTTTCTTCAAAACGACAATATTATGAAATACGTGAGCTGGGCAAGGACAAGAAATAAAGTTGAGTGTACCATCAAACACATTTTGCACCGTGGAAGGGCCACATTTTTTGGAAGAAACCAAATCACCATTAAAGCATAAACAGACGGCAGCGTTGATCCGAATCAACTCGGAAATTAACTACAGGTGATCCGGATTAAGTCCGAGTTAGTCCGGATCAATGTTGCCGTCTGTTTAAGCTTTTAGTCATCACTCGCATTACCGTTTCAGCAAAAGGGGTCTGAAAATTTTAATCAGGGAAAGAACATGTAATGATGAAAACTGGAAAATTTCACTATGAAAAAAAGCTCTACAACTAAGTGATACATAGCCATCGATTTTTTTTTTACCGAGACTCAAACTTGAAAATAAATTTGTATTTGCAATTTTTGTGCAAAATTAAAAAAAAAATAACAGTTATTTTTGAGTTTAATATTATATGTCTTAGATAACAGTTTTTGAAGACTTTTATTTATGAAATGATTTGTATAAAAGTCATTAACATTTTTCGCAATTAAGAAGGTGTTGGGAAACAAAAGTTTACTACGACTTATACTAATGAAAAATAAAGGTCAGTGGCCGATTTTTATTTATGACTTTTTTGACGTAGAATACGTCTTACCTTAAGGTATGGGGGCTAGTTCAAATGTTGTAGTTGTAATTTTTAGAGCTTCACAAAAA
>NW_016165397.1:20893-27750 GCF_001687245.7 Rhagoletis zephyria | reverse complement strand
ATTTCCCTTCTATATTAAATACGATCGGTTGAAGGAAGGACAATACAATCACAAATGTTTAAACGCATTTATTAAAAATGTATAAACCACATTAGTAGTAGTAGTATTAAACTTAAGTAGTAAGTAAAAAACAAAAGTGCGTTCTGCTTAAAAGTAAAAATATTAGTTCACTTTGTCTTACTTGTCTAAATTTAAGCATATTGATTTTTAAGAAAATTCAGTTCTTTTTAAGCTTATATGTATATGAAGTACTTCGAAAGTTTTTGTCGTACTTAACTTAAATAAGATATACAGTCAGTCAATAAAGTTTAGGTACAGTGAAGTTTTTACAATACCGGCAACTATTTTTTAAGTATTTTATTTTCCCCAAATTTTTTATAAAAATATGGTTAATTCTACACCAAAAACCCCAAAACTCAGAGTTCCAAACCTTATGCAAAATTAAAGAAAACTGCGAATTTCCATCCAAGTATTGCAATTTACACTCTTTAGAAAAAAGTTAAGTACTCAGTTATTAGCCCATTCAATTTTAGTATAACAAAGTGCAAGTTTGAGGTAGCTAGGACTTACCATTGATATTTAGCATTTTTTTTTTGTTGTTTGGTAAGTCCTAGCTTCCTCACACTTGCACTTCATTATACTAAAATTGAATGGACTAAAAGACTTTTTCTAGAGAGCGTAAATAGAAAGTGAATTAGTTTAATTAAATTTTGCAGAATTTTCTTAAATTTTGCACAAGGTTTGGAACTCTGATTTTTGGGGATTTTGTTGTAGAATTGACCATATTTTTATAAAAAATTACCGAAAACTAAAATATTAAAAAAATAGTTGCCCGTATTGTAACAAATTCGTTGTACCTAAACTTTATTGACTGACTGTATTAAGGTAGCTGTGGTGGATTGCATAAAAAAACTTAATTTGTCTTTTTTAAAAAAAAGGTAGCTCTGTTGGCTTGCATTTTTAAATTAATTTAGTGAGAAAGTGGTAATTATTTTGACACTTTTTTTTAAATGCCTCTTTTTCTGCAACTGCATTGCCTTTCTCAATTGTCCTTCAGGATCTTGGCCTTTGTTTATGGAATCACTAAGTATAATGATTATTAAGCAACTCAAAAACTATACCAGCGTGATAGCCGACGTATCCTTTTGAGAGGTAGCCGCACCCTTATAAAAGGAATAAGACCCCCAAATTTTTCAGGTAAAAATTTCAGTAGGCTGCGTCTTTATGGCCTTTTCAATTTTATAAATTATGATTATTGTAAACGCAAACGTCAAGCTGTGAAGCTGTGTTTTTCTGTGATCGGTTTAAATTTTGTGTTTTATAAAGCTGTTTACGCTTATTAAAGTAAAAAATTAAAAAAAAGTGTTATTAAACTTCTGGTGCACAATTTAAGATAAGTAAAACATCAAAATTTCCTGTAAATTTGATTAATTTAACTTGATATTCTTAATTGCATGTGCCGAGTATTTTGTTTCATATAATATATTGTTGTTGTACAATTGTTTTTGTTTGTGCACATTGATTTTGCTCTTTTTGTCATTTCTGCTGTTTCATCTTTATCACAGCTGTTTGCGTTGTGTTTATTAGGTGTCAAATATACAGTGCATTTAAAACCGTTCGCTACATAGCTTTCCAACTGATATTTACCAGCTGATTGGTTCACTGATTAATACATCGTTTTCAAAACTGTTTTCGCTTTTTTGCTTCTAAAACCTAAAAATAAATGTAATTTTAAACACGTCGTGTATTTACACCAATTGCCACGTTAAAAGCGACTCCTATGTGTCATGCTGTGCTGGTTTGAGCGGTAGAGTATTAGACGATATTAACGAGGGTAAGGGTCTTCATTGGTCTTGTCAAAAATGTAGATCAACCGAAGTTGATTTATTTAAATTCTTTAGGCAGTCCAGAAATGGTTTTTCTGAGATCGGGAAGGATCTGTCGGTACTTGTTGAGAAATTTAAGCATTGCGAAAAAATGTTTATGTCTTTCACTTGTCTCGACAACCCTCCGCACTCTGAGGATAGCCGAGAAGATAAAGGTGGGCGTGTTATTAGTCCACCTAAAAAGACAGCCACGGATTCTAGTAAAAAAAATCATCCATCCCAGTCCTTGGAACTTATTAATCTATCTTCTCCATGCCCTCAGGCATTGGAGCCTCCGATATCGAAAGCCAAATCCACTAGGTCTACTTCTAAAAATAGTCAAACCGTTGATTTAACAGTGTTGCCGTCAACATCTCAAGCTGCATTGGCTAACTTAGTTCCTCCGAATGATTCGGAGCCCCGCACATCAGACATCATCACCAAAAAGTTGGTTGTAATTCCTCCGAGAAGATCAATCTTTGTCTCTAGATTTGCTAAAGATACTTCTTCGGATGATATAAAGTCATACATATCGACTCAAATTAGAACTAAAGATGTATTTATTCTTAAATTTAATTTTAAATACGATCGCGATATTTCATCTTTTAAAATTGATGTAGCTTCCGAAGATTTTGATTCACTACTAAATAGTTCATTTTGGCCGACCGGGGCGTTTGTTCGCGAGTTTGAGTATAAACCTAAAAAAAGTAATAATAACGTAGCTAAAATTTCTAATCTTAATTCGGATCCAAAAAACTAACTCGCAAGTCTAATTTAAGTATTTACTATCAAAACGTTAGAAGTTTGAATACCAAATTAACTCACTTATATTTAAAAGGTTTTGACTGCAATTATAATATTATTTCCATGACCGAAACATGGCTCAAACCTCATATTTTTAATTCCCAAATTCTTCCAAATGAATATCAAATATACAGGAGCGACCGCGAGGGCAGAATCGGCGGTGGAGTTCTTTTTGCGGTGCATTCATCGATACCATCCGAGGAAGTTAGTCTTCCTGTCATTGAATATACCGAATTTAAATGTATACGTGTACAGGCTGGAAAGACTTATATTTATTTAGCTCTTTGCTACATCCCTCCTAATTCTGCAGTATCAGTATATATGCAGCTAGTTTCTTCACTTGAGACCGTAAATTGCAATGCTTACGGCATCCGATTCTATGATTGTTTTGGGCGATTTAAATCTGCCACACATTTCATGGAACATCATTGACACCGATGTTGTACCAGTTTCATCCAGAGATAGTTACAATGTATTTCTGGAGGAAATGGCTGAACTTTGACTCAAACAAATAAATATGTGTCCAAATAACTATGGAAAGGTCTTGGATCTAATTTACGTTGATGATGTTCCGAAGGCCTCAATTAATCGGTGTGATCACCTAGTTTTGCCGGAAGCTGCATACCATCCTGCTCTTCAGTTAAGCTACGAAATCATAAATGAAATACATAATAATAAGTCAAGTTCAAGTACTAGATATGTTTTTGCGAAAGCAAATTTCAGGAAAATTAACAAAAAACTTTCAAAGTTATCTTGGCCAATGTATAGAGATGACGTGGAGCGTAGCGTTGAGCACTTTAATGATACTGTTTTCAATTTGTTTCGAAAGTATGTGCCAAAACGTAATATTGTTCATGAAGAACCAATACAATTATGGTTCACTAAAGAGCTTAAAAAATTGAAAAATAAAAAGTCGCACTGTTTTAAACTGTATAAAAGAACGGGCTTACACAGTGATTACCTCAGGTACTCAGTTTTGCGGCATAGCTACTTTGCATTAAATAAGAAATATTATAGTTCATATTTATGTAAAATTAAGAAGAATTTAATTAACAATCCTAAATCATTTTATGGTTTCGTAAATTCAAAGCGTAAGGCACATGGTTTTCCGTCCGCTATGCATTATCGCAACACTGTATCTAGCCACAGCCAACTCATTGCCAACATGTTTGCTCGGCTCATTAGGTCCAATTATTCTGTAGACTTCCCTATAAGTGGAGACTATCCGTACGAGCTTTGTCCAATCAACTCTGCTTATATTCCAGTAATATCTTCCGATGAAGTTTTCTTCTCCTTCTTTTTTGGCGCTGTAACCGCCTAAGCGATTTTGGCCGAGTTCAGCAAAGCACGCCAGTCGTTTCTCCTCTGTGCCAACTGACGCCAATTGGAAACGCCAAGTGAGTTTCGACAAGCCTGATTAGAAATGTATATCTAAGGTGACGAATTTATAGCAGGTTGGGAAGTCTAAAAAATGGATGCAGATCGAACTAGATCTCATCTGTCGAATTAGGAACTGGTTTGGAACTAAAGAAAAGGGGATGCAGAACGAACTAGATCTCATNGCAAAACGAACTAGATCTTATCTGTCGAATTTAGAACTGGTTCGGAACTAGAGCCAAAGGGATGCAACGGGGGACAATTGACACTTCCTAGGACATCACAATGTTAAATTCGCCAGTCGCTAGCTTGCAAAAGAGAATTAACGCGTACTAGTCATGGTTCCAAACACACTAGAACCGAACCAGTTCCGCACTAGTTCGTTTCCCTACAGGGAGCTCGACCCCTGCGCCGCACCTTTCCAAAAAAGCTGCACCCATTCAAATCGGTTATGAAACATAGGAGAAAATTGTTTTCAATTGATTCATGCTCCCAATGAATTTCACAATTATCCGAAATTATCCAAGCTTTCGTCGAAAAAAATTCACATTTTTCGCGGTCTTCCGGATTTTTCCGAGTTTTTCACTTAGAATTTTCTATTTTTCCGAGGGAATTGCACACAAAATTCCAAACAAAAAGATCCAACTTCCGATNGATTTTTCCGAGTTTTTCACTTAGAATTTTCTATTTTTCCGAGGGAATTGCACACAAAATTCCAAACAAAAAGATCCAACTTTCGATTTTTCCCATTTTCCTACTTTCCCGGAGTGTTTTCCCTAAATTTTCTTTCGTAAAAACCTTCTCCTGGCAATTACAAACAACTAAAAAAAAATTAGCCAAATCGGCCCAACCGTTCTCAATTGATGAATTACTATACATTTTTCACACCATTTTGATATATGTATATCAGTGCCCGCCAAAAAGAGAAAAGTCTTAAAATGAGAATGTATTAGTTATGAAACAAAAAATGAGAATGTGTTGGTGGTAATGCACGGAAAAAAATTTCTGTGTTGTATTACTTATTATAAAAACTCTGGTATGTTTTTTTTGCCGCTTTTTTCATTGTGCGCTATTTTTTAGATCTAAACAACATAGAAACATATAATGAAAGTTAACGGCCCTAAGAAAGGAAAAAGTTGGTAAAATTTTGTATGTATTGTACAAAATTATTATAATTTTTTTATAATTTATGTGTGGATTTCTGAGCAAAAAATATAACGTGCTTCGAGCACTCTGAATATTAAAAGAAAATTTCGTTGATTTCAAGTAGAAATAAAATAAAAATATATATATCTAATATATATTTATTTTAAAATTAGGTAAAACTTGACATTTAAGAACAATTTAAAATAACGATTAAACCGAAAGATAAATATCAAAACATATCGTATGTTTTAATTGAGGACTAATCTGGTATTAAAAAAAATACATAATTCACGAAGTTCTTTTAATATGAAGAAAAATCACGACTTGGTACCATATACATACCTATTTCTAGGGGTGTATGTACAAAAAATTGTGTTATAAAATNAAACAATTTAAAATAACGATTAAACCGAAAGATAAATAACAAAACATATCGTATGTTTTAATTGAGGACTAATCTGGTATTAAAAAAAATACATAATTCACGAAGTTCTTTTAATATGAAGAAAAATCACGACTTGGTACCATATACATACCTATTTCTAGGGGTGTATGTACAAAAAATTGTGTTATAAAATTTTTGAATGAATATTCAATCATTCTGCTCAGTGTACCTACTTGGCAACCCTGGAGTGTAAAAAAAGTCAAAAGTGCTGTGCAATAGTTTGTTTTGTACAATAAATAAGCTTAAAGTCACCAATAAATTTATATAGACGTAACACAGCTGGAGCAAGGAAGTAATACACCTGTGCAATACAAAATATCTTGTTCCGGCCGCAAAATTTCGTCAAACAAATCAAATTGCAAGTAAGTCAAAGTGGTGCTCCAATTACTTACTTGTTAAGCATAGCAAAACAAAACAGTCCTCAAAGCTGTGTACCAACAATTTTTTAAGTATACCGCTATATAAGCTTTTCCTGAGCATTACTAGAGGGTTTGTGACTCCGATAAAGCGAACCTAGCGCCATCTGTCGTTTCATAAACGTAAAAGCATTAATTGCGAAAAATGCCGAATATGGCTACTAGAGCAACTAAAAATCTGCGCGATGCGTTATCTTCAGAATCCGACCCCAAAATACTGAAGCAAACAACTGAATGTTCGTCAGATTTATTACGACTTTTGGACGAACGCCTAAAGAAACACACTGAAATGCTAATGTCGTTCATCGAGTCCTCTGAAAAGAAGATATTAAGTGCGCTTGAAGGCAAAATCGCCGATATGGAAAAGCAAAGCTGTCCTAACAACACGCGTGGACGTTTTGGACTCCAACTACAGTAGAGCTACAAATATTTGCACAACACTAGAAGATGAACTCACCGTAGTAAAAAGAAAAGTAGCAGCATACGAAAGTGCTTCAGTTGCTCAAGATCTTCGTATTACTGGTATTCCTTTTTTGGACAACGAAGATTTGATGGCAGTTTTGTCCAACATATGTACTAGAATTAAAGTAAAGGTACCACGAGTACAATGCATTTTTCGAACTCGTCCACGACAGCGCGTCGAGAACCCTGATACCGCTATTATTGTCAAATGTTTATCGACGTCAGACAAGAGTTTCATTTTGAAACATGTTGCACTTTTTGGAAAGGCGAACAACGGACCACTGCGTCTTCACGATGTCGGTTTTGATTCACATACGCCAATTTATATTAATGAGTGCTTGA
>NW_016165397.1:0-13462 GCF_001687245.7 Rhagoletis zephyria | reverse complement strand
GGTAAAGTTTTCGGCATGCTACGAACCCTATGGGTAACCCAAAGTTTTACGCCTCTTAAAATAAGAATGCTCTTAGCTAAAGCTTATCTAGTTCCAACTCTCTTATACGGGTGTGAAATTTTTACAAACTGTGACTCTGCCAGCAAGAGAAAACTTAATATGCTTTACAATAATATAGCCAGATACATATTTGGGTTAGGTCGCATGGATAGTGTGTCCCAATTTGCACAAAAAATTTTCGGTGTCACGTTGGATGATTTCCTGAACATCAGAACCTTGTTACTTCTCCACAAAATAATTGTGACACAAAATCCAGACAACTTATTCAACAAATTAAAATTTCTCCGCTCAAGTCGTGGAAGAAAGCTTCTGCATCCAGTATGCTGTAGTTTAGTGTCCGAAAGACAGTTTTTCGTTTATGCTACTCGTCTGTGGAACTCCCTACCTCAGTCATTACAACACATAAGTAGTGCGGCGGCATTCAACCAGGCATTAATGTTACATTACGGCAATAAGTGCCTAAACTAAACCGTAGTTTCAGTCGTACATATTTCACCTTACGATCTCTAAACAAATATTATGCGTAATGTTGCATTAATTAAGGTAAATAATTTCTGTTTATTGTCGTAATTATAATTATTTGTATTTCTTTTGTTTTTCTATTTTTATTTTTCTTTTCTACTCATTATTTAAACGTATGATTCATAATATGAAACTGTAAACCTAATGCTACTCATTTTATAACTTTTGTATTAGGATCACCATATGAAATAAATTAAATCAAATCAAATAAATCAAATCAAACCTGCTCCGCATTTCCTGCACATTTTCCATACAAAAAACCACACCACACTTTATCAGGAACTTGATTTTTTTGTAACAGAACAGGCTTTAGCATAATTCAAAAATTTGGACCAGAACCCGTTATTTTTTAAATTTTTCTTCTGTTAAAGTTTGATTTTTTCATAAAAAAAAAAAAAACTGGAATGGTTAATTAATTTGTCAGAAACTGTAAGTCCTATCGGAAAGTGATGTATATATGGTTTATGGAGAATTTTATTTGCTTTGATTTGACGTATCTTATTTTAAGATTGTTAAATTGGTTCGTAAAATAACCGTGATTAAGTGGAACCATTTTTTTTTTAAGCCGAATAACTGTAAATTGCATATATCTCGAAAACGTATCCATAGAAAAAAATTAACTCGATTTTCTTAATCACAGAGCAATTCTATATGGAAATTAGATAGTGGCGTTTGGAGAATAAAAACCAAACTAAAATTTGCGATCCAGTGCAATTTTGTATGTACATATGCATTTTTATGTTTAATATTAGTTTAAGTTACATTAAAAAATGAACGCTTTAATAAAAACAGCAACCATTAGACTAAGTTTTATATCAAACTATTACCTGACTCATGTCCCCAACAAGTACACAAAGCTAATTGAAAACTTGTCTCAACCAAAGCGCTATATATTTTTCCTCAACAGGAATTGATTCAACAAACAACACGGGCCACTTAATATAGTGGTTTGGTATTCAAATGTCCATTTGTCCCAACTAAAAGTCTGAAGTAATGTAGAATTTCACCAACTGAATAATAATTTCGCCATATCTTACTATTACTACGTTTATACGCATGCATAAGTCGCTTTAATTCATTTCGCCGCGATTCAAAACATATGCATAAACTGAATTTCAATTCGCTTTGAAACAGCGAAGTGTTTTGGCTCACACTCCATTTCAAATCGGTAGTTTATTTCTCCAGACAGTTAGAAACAGTGTTGCCGTTTTAGCCCTTTGGTGGCTAAATTTGGCTACCAAATTCTTTTTTTGGCCACAAAAATTTGAAATTGCCCCTAGCCCTTTTTTTAGCCCTTTTCAAAATTTATTCATCATTGACATTCAAATTTTTTTTATGATTTTCATGAATTTAACTCTTCGCTCATAAAGCGAACGCCTTTCCTTTAAGGCAAGTAAACATATTTCTATGTATGTTCCTTACGTTTCTGGGCCGTTATCTTATCCGTTAACGATTTAACTATACTTTAAAATAGGTAAGTTGGTGGCCCTTAATATGCTTTATGTGTTACACAAANAAATTTGGTTGAATTCGGTCAAGCTGTTTTCAAGTTATGAGGTCACACCAAAAACGTGCACTTATTTTTATATATAAGATGTAGGTAAAAAAATTTAGCTACCATTTTTAGCCACAATGACGATTTTTAGCTCTTTTTTAGCCCTTTTTTATCTGCAATTTAGCTACCACTAAAAATGTTTCGCGGCAACACTGGTTAGAAAGAGTGTATAAACACCGCTCTCACTCGAAGCGATTTGGAGATCAGCTGTTCCGCTCAAATTCCAAATAATCACATCAGTATTTAAAAGCTGATTAATAATAATCGTTCTTTTTCTTTGTCACGATTTTATAATGCCGAATAAAACTAGATTTTTATCACTTTCCATTATGTTAACTTATACAATTTCAAATGAAAGCAGCTGATTTTGTTTACTTTTGAAGACGGTTACTTTGATGCCGATATAAAGCCGTAAGTATAAACACTAGAGCGAAATGTGTACGGTGCCAATGCGATTTCAATTAAGTCCATTATTCTGTGCGTATAAACGTAGTATATGTCATTTGATCAGTTAACCAAATCTTCGTAATAATAACTACATAAACCTTTTTCTCGGTGTACACTTGCATGCGATGGGCACCTCACTTTTACACACACGGCTATTTTACCTAAGTATAATTATATGCACACCCAACATAGGATCTATTCACCTCCCACAACCGTGCATACACATACATATGCACATATGCATGTAAGTACACTATAGGGGTATTCACGATCCAGTGCATGCTGTCTAGCATGGTGCATAGATAGCATAAATAGAATGATTGGCTAATATTGTCGCTGTTTGAACACATGAAACAACAATCATGCTATTTATGCTTTCTATGCACCATGCTTACGGTGACCATCCGTTCTGTTTTTTGCAGGACCGTACTGTTTTTCAAAGGTCGGTCCTGCGTAGTTTTTCAAACCTGAAAAACCTGAAAATGTACTGATTTTTTCCAAGTGTCCTGCATTTGTCCCGCATTTTATTCGTTATTTTAAAATTATCGGACAATGGATGGATTTTTTCAAAAAAGTGTTTTTGGTACTTTTCGGAGCTTTTCTTCAATATCTCGTGAAAAAATCTCCCAATCAGCGTAAGCGACTTACATCTCGAAGTGTATTGATGTGCCTCTTACCAAAATATATAACGTGTGGCGACTTCAATGAAAATTATTAGTGCTTTAGGCGACCATTTGCGTTTTGTCCTCAAAGTCGAAAAAAGTGAGATTTTCAATCAAATACGCAGTTTTATTTGATTATTTTTTTCATTAGTTTAAAAATTCAATAAAGAAGATATATCATTACCGTAAATTTTGAGCCAAAGATAATGAAAATCGGATAAGAAATGTAGATGTTATGAAGCGTAATCTGCACAAATTATATATTTTTGTAAAGGGCACATAAATACCTTTGTAACTCGTCGTTTACGTCGATTCATGACGTCGATTTTTGACATATAACTGCGAAAAGTACAAAAAACAAAAAAGGGTTTTGTTTTCGTTTTGAACGACCCAAAATTTGCCTATAAAATAATCTTTTAAAGATTTTCACTTTTCGTGTAAGCTATTGTAATTATAATATGTTTTACTATACTTTGATAAATATTCATGTAAAAAAAGATTAATATCGATGTAGAAAACGTGATTCGTTTTTAACGTTTAAAATGTATTAAGAATTTAGAATCATAAATACTCTTTTGATATTTTTATACTATGTAAATATATGTAGGCATATTTTTAAAAAATTTTCCTTCATTTTGAATCCATATTTATGGTCACCGTAACCATGCTAGACAGTATGCACCGGATATTGAATACCCCTTATGTAAGTAAGTAAGTATTTCCCGAATGCTCTTCCTGCCTCGTTCATACGAAAAGAGATGCATACATATGTGCAAAAATAAAAACAACTCTACAAAGAAAAGTATACTATCAATCCACGTGCTTTATTCAGTATATACCCTGCAGAAAATCTGACTAGCTCAGAACTAGCGTAGAACTAGGCCTTTTGCCGACAGTACTAATTCAAGCTTAATACACAAGCAATGCTTTCAACTGTCCAGTTTTACTGGCAATTGTCGCCCAGTAACAACAAATTTTTAACCAGTTCCGTTTTGGACAGTTTTTTTTTATAAGAAACCGGTTTTAAGATTCTAGTTTTGGATATTTTTACGGTTTATCTTATCGTTTACAGATACCATTTTTGTTACATTTTTTATAAAAAAAAAATATTGTAAGCTGCACGCAACAAGTTAAATTCATTAAATTAGAAAACTCACAACTGTCTCCACCGCGATTTTTCGCGACCAACGATGCTGGAGTCGGAGGTCTTCTCGCTGAGCTACTTTCGTATTGTACGACAGTGACCCAGTGGGAAAATCTCTAGTTCTGAACTGGTGCGCTTCTAGTACATTTAGACCCAGTACTGATCGCGATAAATCTCTTTTGCATGCAAGCAACTGGCGAATTTAACATGGCGATGTCCTAGGAAGTGTCAATTTTCCCCCGCTGCATCCCTTTTCGAACTAGTCCTAAATTCTATAGTTCCGAACCAGTTCTAAAATCGACAGACGAAAGAAAAAAGTATCAAGATTTTTTAATCTTTTTGGCTCTTCCGTGCGTGCGATTTTTAGTTATTTTGGAAGAAAAAAATTTTCAATTTGAAATTAAATTTGTTTCAATGATTGCAAGAAATGTACGTTTATATACCTTTAGCTGTAGCTGAGTTTGCAGAGGTGCTCGCTGTTATTTGTTAGGTTCCAGACTGTCCCAAGATGTTAAAATGTTAACACAAATTTTAGTTTTGTATTACCAAGCTATGAAAAAGCATCTGCGAAGCACAGAATAGAAGCGTATTTGAACGAAAAAGCCGCCGAACACATATCTATGTAAAGTAAACAAGCCCCCCCGCTTCATCCCTTATTCGATAGTTCCGAATGGTTCTAAATTCGACAAATAAGATCTAGTTCGTTCTGCATCCCTTTTTCTATAGTTCCGAACTATGTATTTCTAAATTCGTCATTTTAGATATAGATTTCTAGTGGAAAAAACTGAAATAATTAGTTTTTTAAAAGTACCAATTTTCGCCGATTTTGGACTGGTAGAGATCTAGTTCCTATCGGACTAGTTCCTTTTTGGCGATAAAGACCAAGTACGGAACTAGAAATTTGATTCACTAGCCCGCGGTTTCCTACAGGGGAGCATTTGCACATTTACACCGCAAGTTTCAAATGTCCCGCTCTGCATCCGTTTTGCACTAGTTCAGAGATAGTTCTGATATACATACATATGTATGTAGTTCGTAACTAGCGCTTTGTATGTCTCTAAATTTTACTGCAGGGTACCTACATAAGGAGTCACATACAACTGTATTTAGGTGTACTCCAGTGTTGCCCAAAATTAGGAGTCCCGCGCGGGATGGACAGAGTTCCGCTTTTCGGAGAGCGGAATAATGTGTCTTTAATTGACGTAACTACCATAATGTAGAGAACAAAGGTGGCGCCCATCTCGTACCGCTATTCCACTCTCAGTGAATTTGACAGAATCGCTGTGTGTATGCGGTCACAATTGTGTAACTTGTTTAGGCTTTTTTCAAAATTTCTTCTTCTTACATTCTTGCTCGCGTTTTGACATTTATCTGTCGCAAATGCACCTGTGGAACGTCTCACAAAAATTATTCCCAAAAATCTATTTTGATGGGTGTATTCTTGTATGCTATCATTTTTGCTAGCTACACTCTTTTCTTAGTGTAACTATAACCGGTGTGCCATGCAATGCCTTACCTCTTTTTATTAATTTTAAATGTTACAGAAACCTTAACAACCACAAAAACCTACATACATTGTGTCACAGTCGGGGGAACCATTTAAAGGAAGGTATTACCGATTGAGGGGGTGAGACTGAAAAAAGTCGTTCATTTGCTTTTAAGGACCACCCTAATGTACATACATATGTAGATAAACGTATATAAATATAGTGAAATAATGTATTTAAAAAAAAATGTGTGGCTGTATACTACCCTCCCACCTTTAGTTCACACACTTTGAAATATTTTTGCTTCAAATTTGTATGAACTAAATAAAAGTTTGAAGTGTATGAACTAAAAGTGGGCAGAGTAATATACGTAAAGCTGTCATATTCATTTCAACCCTACACCTTTATTATCTATATCGAACGATTCGTCTACGAATGCTACAAAAATTAGCAAAATCACTTTAGCCGATTTAAACGAAACCAGAGGTGTTTTTTCCCGATCGCAATTATTTTCGCTAATATGATCAGAGCATGATAAAAGCACGAATAGGCACGGAAAAGGCCGTTGCTAATACTACATTTTTATACCCGAGCGCACTTGTGCATAAGGGTATTATAACTTTGTTCACATAACGATTGTTTGTAACAGGCAAAACGAATCGAGATAGATATAGACAAATGTATACATAAATGATCAGAATGAAAAGAGAAATCGATTAAGCGGTGACTGTCCGTCCGTCCGTCCGTCCGTCTGTGCACACGATAACTCGAGTAAGAATTGAGATATCTTAACGAAACTTGGTATGTGCACTTCCTTCGGGCGTAGGACGGATTGTATTGAAAATGGGCACAATCGGACAATAACCACGCCTACCTCCGATATAACGGTAATTTTCCGAAATACGAAAACTGCGATATTTTAGTAACTACTGAAGATTATTCACTCAAAATATTTACAATAACCGAATAACGAAAAATAAGAATATTGTACATTTTTGGAAAATGGGCGTAGCCACGCCCACTTAAGGATACATGTGTATAGCTTGGTAACCGCTGCACCAATTTCTTCCAAACTTGGCACAGTTGTTAGTCTTGCTACAGCATACCAAAAGGCCGAAAATTTTTAAAATCGGACTATTGTCCATAACGGTAATTTGCAGAAATACGAATTCTTCGATAAATCAACAAATATTAAAGCTAATTTTCTCAAAATTTATGCTTGCAACAATTCTTTGCCAAATACGTTTATGACAAAATTTTGGAAAATGGGCGTAGCACGGCCCACTTATGATCACATATATATATCTCGGTAACGGTTCTACCAATTTGTACCAAACTCGGTATGATTATTGTGTTTGCCACATAGAAGCAAAACGTTGAAAATTATGGAATCAGATTCAAATTACGACCACTTTTCATATAACGGCAAATTTCAGAAATGCTTGAAACTTCAATAATTCGAAATTTAAGGACGCTAATTTACTCAAAACTGATACACACCGGCTTACCATATAGCGGTACCTGCGCCGGTATTTAATGTTCGGCTCCGCCCGAACTTAGACTTTCTTACTTGTTAGATAAGCTTTTGTTTCTATAAAAAAAAATAGTACATATTAAAACTCTTTTGATAAGAGAAAAGCAAAAANATAGCGGTACCTGCGCCGGTATTTAATGTTCGGCTCCGCCCGAACTTAGACTTTCTTACTTGTTAGATAAGCTTTTGTTTCTATAAAAAAAAATAGTACATATTAAAACTCTTTTGATAAGAGAAAAGCAAAAAAAAAAAGAAATATTTAGTAGTTTTGTTCACATATCTGTACATAAAATAAAAATACATACATAAACATACATATGTATACATACAATAAAAGTTGGCTCTTTATTTCCGGGCTGGGACGTGTCCCGTCGTGCCGGCCGGGCCCCACTAAAATTCTTAACGTGCGGTCTCGTGCGTGAAGAATTTGAAAGTTGATTTTGCACTCGTGCCCGGCCGGGCCTGAGAATTTAGGCCCGTGCCCATCTCTAGTTCATTCTAAGCATATTACTTTAGGCCAGGGCTGGCGAACCAAGGCACACGTGCCATTGATGGCTCGCAACAAAATAATTTGGGCACGGGATTAATTTAGGACCCAATTCCTCAATTAACAGTAGTAGTTACTACCTAATCGAAACAGTTTCTTTTTATACCCGAGCGCACTTGTGCACATCCCATAAATATAACGGTAATTTTGAGAAATACAAAATCTTCGATAAATCAGTAAATATTAAAGCTAATTTATTCAAAATTGATGCTTGGAATAATTTTTTATCAAGAAATACGCTTATGATAAAATTTTGCAAAATGGGCGTGGCACCGCCCACTTATGATCACATTTATGTATCGGTATGGTTATTGTGCTTGCCACACAAAAGCAAAGTGTTGAAAATTATTGAAATCGGACTAAAACTACGGCCGATTTTCATATAACGGTAAATTTCAGAAATGCTTGAAACTTCAATATTTCGAAATTTAAGGACGCTAATTTACTCAAAATTGATACACCCCGGCTTACCATGTAGCGGTATCTTTCGGAAAGATGAAAAACATACATTTAATACTTGCGCCGGGTATTTAATGTTCGGCTCCCCCCGAACTTATACTTTCTTACTTGTTTCGTTTAAATTTGAGCACGATCTGTTCACACCCAACCAAATAGCTCAGAAATGCCAAAAATACAGACAACAATCAACAAAATCTACTAAAGAAACTCGATTCTTGAGATCCAGTGCATCAATTATCAACAAGCTTTATGTGAAAAGCATGGTTTCGCCTCCATTGTGATATAATGGGCGTAGTCACAATAGTGATCACTAGGGCACGGAATCTCATGGAAATGCATGTTTTCATTGACAACCTTCGCATGGAAATGGTTAAGTTATCTTTACGAATCATAAAATTTCCTTTAAAATGGAATTCAATCATTAGTGCATATTTTTGCATATTTTGCAGTATATGCATGATTAGCATATTTTGCAAAAACTACCTGATTTTCCATATTTCTTGCGCATATTTTAGTATATTTTACAATAAATGCATGTGGTTTTGCATATTTTTGCTTTTTCTGATATACTTACAACCATTTGAATTTAGTACAAAATCTCTTGATGAAAAATTTCTCCTTGTTAGATCTCAACTAGTAGATAACTGGCCTATATCTCTGATCAATACGAAATTACACTAATATGGGTCCTGGGACTTAGGGACATTTATGGAAACGAGGCAGCGCACAGTGCTTCCCTTCCATATAAAATGTGGGCAAAAATAGAATTATGGACGGATTGAAATGAAAATTCTCTTCTTAGTAAAATTGAAGACGCTAAATTCAAAAATGCAATTTGTTTTTGGATAGCTTTCATACTTTCACTGTAAATGCAGTTTGAATTTGAAAATATGGGCTCTTGTGGCTTTTACATAGGGCTTGGCCTGTAGATGTGCAATAAAGTTTTTCATATTTGAAAAGGGTTGCCACATGTTAAAAATTTTATTAAAATTATTAATTAAGTTATATGAATTAGATATTACAATGCGGGTATAAATTGAACTAGTTTTGAAAATACTTTACTTCTAAGCGACACGTAGAAGGGTTGCCAAATATTTAAAAAACCAAATTCGCTTTAATTAAGGAAAAAAGGTAACTGAAATATGTATGACAATATAAGTGTCAGAAAAATTAAAAAAATTTACATATTTAGAAAGTAATAAGTGGAGAGTAAAAACATTCCTGAGTTAATTTAAGAGTCCAGTAATTTAAAAGGAATGTAATCAGAACAAATCACTGATAGAAAATGTATGTATTTGTAATAAAACAACAAATACGATGTCGTAGTCCTATGGTTTGACATAATTATTATTTTAGTTTAACTAAATTCGACTTTACAAACAGGTGGCAACCCTATTCGTAACACTTTTAAGCTAAAACCTTCTTAAACCACTTTCGTCTGACTCCCTTATGGTGATACCTATCTATTTCAATTACCTAATTCCTTTAATTCAAGTGAAATATGATTTTTTAAACAGGTGGCAACTCGCTGCTTGTAGTAAATACACATTTCGATTGATACCCATCTCTTAATAATTCATTTATCTTATAAAAAAACTTGAATCTAATTTTCTAACTATCTAATTTTTCAACAGGTGGCAACTCTCTAAAAAAAAAATAAACCTTCTATTATCCACAGGTCAAGCTTTTTAATCTGACACTTCATTTTTGAAAATGGAACGAATCGTTCGGATCTCAAGGCACTGCCAAAAAATTAAAAAATAATTTTATGCATTAGGGAAAAACGCTTTACTTCAGAAAGTGCAAAAAATGAGCAGGTTTTTATTTCTTCTTTTGAAAGCTAAAAGCCCGTACTATTTAATAAAATAATAAAAAATAACCTATTTTTACATATATTTTTTATTCATTCCATTAAAATTTAAAATTTTTTGAAATTTTGTTCAAAAAAGATTGTTTTCTTGAATACCGCAGGGGCACCCTGTGTTAAATTTATTCAAAAATTTCAATTCCTTTAATTCTCTACTATCCATATAAAAACAAGAAACGTCAAACCAACATTTTGCTTCAAAGAATATATTTTTGACATTTTTTTCTATGAAGAGCTTACGCATGGCTATGCTCTTATTAAAATCCTTAGTGTAAAATTTGTCGACTTTAGTGGCTTCCTGGCGGCATATAATTCATTTTTTAGGGAAATGTCTATTTAATCATTTTTAGTGGATAAATTTTCTTTACAAAAATACCAAACAAGTTCACATTGCAGATAACGAATTTTTCGATTTTTGCCCACTCAGGCGGCACTGTGCTGCGCCACTAAATAACTATTCGCTCGCTGCGAAAAACTTGAAAAACTTGAAACTTTACAAAATTGTAAGTTCTTTTCAATCGACGCTGCACCACTCGAGAGGACTTTCAGTTATATTTATTTTTTTTATTGCGGTGCAATAATTCTTTTTTGGAAATTGCATCGGTCTGCAAATGTCGTATGTATCCTCCTGACTTTCATTTTCACAATCTAGTATCATGGCAAGATCGTTGTTTAAACACCGTTGTTTTCCAAAGAATTCTTCATTCTCATTCTTTTGGTTGTGGNAAGATCGTTGTTTAAACACCGTTGTTTTCCAAAGAATTCTTCATTTTCATTCTTTTGGTTGTGGAGAACCAGTAACGTCAACAGCGTTTTTCAATTTTAGTTTTTGTAATTAATTTTTGATCCTTTCTTCTGTGACTGGCCAGATATACGTTTTATCATTGCACTTGCATAATATTCCAGGGACCGAAAATAACAGTTATTTTTTACCAGTTAAACTTGGCCCAATATTTTTTATTCCGAAAGTTTTTTCTGGATAATAAACAAACAGCTTATCAAAATTAAAAAAATTTGGTATCATGTGAAAGAGGACTGAAATAGCTTTTGAACAGAAATAACCAACGAAGGTTACCACCTCTATTTATATATATTTTTTATATCATTTAATACTAAAGAAATTCATATACCTGACCCAAGGTTTGTTCTATGGTAATTAATTATCATTTTTTATTGCAATATTTTTCAATAGATGACTTTGCTTGTTTAGACATTTCAGTTTTAAACCTATTTAAGTCCTCTTTCATTTGATACCAAACTTGTTTAATTTGGATAAGCGGTTTGTTTATTGTCCGGAAAGGACTTTTAGTTGGGAATAAAAGATATTTGGCCAAGTTTAACTCGTAAAGAAAATAAATGTTACTTTCGGTCCCTTCAATATTCGCATTCGCAAAAGATCCGCATTGATTATTTCGAATGCGAAAGCGAATGCGAATGTTAAAATTAATGCGGAAGCTCCGCGGTTGCGAATGCGAATATTCGCAACAACCCTGATACATACTATATATGTACATAGTAAGGTAAGGTAGCAAATTAAAATATAGAGTGTTTTTAAAGCGAAAACGGGTAGAATGTTAAAAAAAATTCAAAACAATCGAAGTTTTCAATAAGGATTAAGCAAATTGAAATTTCGGAAGAAATTTTAATGAAAAATTGAGAAAGTCAATTTTTAGGGACATTTAACATTCAAAAACTATTAAAAATTCGAATAATTATTTATAAAGTATAGAAAATGTAAAAAGAGCATGTTAACAAAAATTTTGAATTTTTTCTTGAAAAATATTTAAGCCAAAAAACATTTGGAAGTAAAATATTTATAGCTACAAATTTTTTATGAACTTTTTTAATAAAATACCTCTAAAAATGCTAAACAAATANACATCTTTTATGAGACTTTTGTATGAGCATATGTATTTTTATGAGTTATTCTGAGTGAAAAATATTGATTGCCCTTTTTTAGTCAAGTGCTAAACTTGGAAGCAGTTTCAAACACCTAAAGGGTCTGATGACTTTTAAAAAACTGTTAAAATTCGTAAAAAAAAATTTTAATTCGTAAAGAAAATCTTCGAAATTTCCAGAAATGTGTAAATTTTTGGATAAAGAAAATTTTAAACTCAAAGGCAAACAATTTTTGTTAATTATAAAATAAAAAATTATATTTTTGTTTTTGTTGATTCATCTTTGATGTATACTCATATTCTTAGCTGTACTCATATTTTCCTACTAATCAAAAATTGGAAGTTTTTTTTTTAGAAAATGAAAATTTCGTGATTTTCGATTCCTACGAAAGCAAAAACACGCCCCACTATACTATGAAAATGTGCATGCTTTAACGATGAATCAACAAAAAATAAAAATTAAATAAATATTACATTTGTATATGAGAAAGTCAAAAATAATTCGGAATCCAAAATTTCAATTTTTACTTTTTATTTATGTTTTATACACAAATTTTTTCGTCACTTTTCATTTGTTACATACAGTGACTCAAGCAAATGACCACTGGTTGATTTTTTTTTTAAATATTCGCAGGTAATGTTTTTGGAGCTAATTTTTTTTAATTTTTCTATGAAACTACCGTCCAGGCTTTACTCAAAAACATATAAATCAGAGTTTCAAACCTTAAACAAAATTTAAGAAAATGCAACAAATTTTCATCAAAATTTCAAATACAAATTTAGTCTAACTTCACTTCGCAAGTTTCAACCAGCTAAAAAATCGCGTTGATTTTTGAGAATTTTTTTGCTTTTTCTGTTTTTTACTATAACAAGTGCAATTAACAAAAACTGGCGTGGATTTTTTTAAATTTTTTTGTTAACGGTCTCCAGCATTTTATTTCGTAAGAAATTCATGCTTATAAGGAAAAAATTTATGAAAAAAGGTTTTTAAGAAAGAGAAATTCGCAGATTTAAAAAAAGGAGTAGGCAAAATAATTAAAAAAATGTAATTCAATATACATCTATTTCAACAAATTTTTAACTACTACTAAAATAAGTAAACTTGAAAATGTTTTCATTAAAGAGGTAAATAAATACCTATGTACATACATTTATACGATACGAAATTTTGTATAGGAACTGGTTGTTAAAAAAAAATTTTAAAATTTGCTTTAGATCCGATCATTTGAGCATGAAGTACCCCTAAATTTTTATATAAGAATTGAAGTCGATTTTTTTTT
>NW_016165396.1:16954-27757 GCF_001687245.7 Rhagoletis zephyria | reverse complement strand
AGAGACAACTGTCAGTTTATCGAACCTTGTATTATTGAATCATGATTTATTGGGCAAATCGCTGGCACATACATAAACTCCATTGAAGTTCTGTTATCTGGAGCAGTATTATCGCTCCAAAGTTTTTCCTTTTAACTAAGAAGTTAGAAATATTTTCTTACGTCTGTAAAAAGCATTGTGGCTTCAAAGAATGCTGTGAGTACTAGGCTAGATTCGGCTAGGTTGAAATGGCTGCTAGGCCTATGCCTCCCTTCCAACTGTGATATCTCTGCAGGGCTTTCGACAAGTTGTTTAACAGGTACACGTAATCTTCTTCTGCTAGTTACAAATCGTTTAAAGGTATCCATTAGTACACTTACCGTCTCCTTTCCTGGAATAGTAGGCGTTGTCCTAGCTTTACTATTAAGCCAAATCAGTCAGCTAAGCAATTATGCTTCAACTTCCGGTGTCCGCGGATCTGCCAAGGGTGAATTTTATAGTATTGGACCATCTCCTTCACAGATCTAAGGCATTCGATAAGAAATTTTACGTTTTCTTTGTGTGAGTCTAAACTTTCAAGACTGCCTCTTTCTCAGAGAAGATGAAAACTTGTTTTGTTGATATTTAAGCGAAGTTTCCAGCTGCCTTCTGGATGTCCAATACCTAGCTTGGTATATATCACGATTGAGAGAATACAAAGGTTGCGCCGATCTCGGACCGCTATTCCTCTCTTAACGAATTTGACAGAATCGTTGTTTGCATGACGTCACTCTGGTGCAACTTGTTTACGTTTTCCTTGCAACATATTTTCTTCTTCTTCCATTCTTGCCCACGTTTTGGCATTTCTCTCCCGCAATTGCACCAGTGTGACGTCACACACAAGTTATTCTCAAAAATCCTCTCTGATCGGCGCAATCTTGTATTCTATCATTCTTGGGTATATATTGCTATATTTAAGAAACTGAGTCTCTCAGTTCAGCTGTGGAAACTTCTCCTCCGATTCTTGCCGAGGCTTGCCCTCTAAATGCTGTAATCATTAAAATCTACTAGCCCTGCCAATAGAAGAAAATCAAAAAACCTGCCAACACTCACCAGCGAACGCACATAATTATGTACATTAGGGTGGTACAGAAAAATAAATCAAGTGGGAATTAGGATTGTTCTTTATCGACAAAATACCCCGATTTTTTCGATCGCTCAAAACGGTCAAAGTTCCTGCTCGATTTTTAATGAAAAAAAAACAAATTTTCGTGGAAATGGCATAGAATCCTTAAAAATCAATATTTTTAATGAGAAAACTCTTTTTCTCTCCAGCAGACTTCAATAAACAATACCCAGTTGTTTAGTTAACCATATTTTAGTATTACCTATCATATATGGGTCGCCCCCATAAACCCCAAAAAACATTAAAATTTGAGAAAAAATGGCAACTCTGCAGTCTAATTTGATAAAAAGTTATAATTAAACAAGATTAATTTGTTTAAATAATTTTTAGAATTTCAATTTTTAGCTTGTTGGTAGTAAGAGGTTTAATTCGTCGAGAAAAGCTGGAAAATTGAGAAAAATTTTGCATTTTCTGGGATCTTTGGGGAACACATTCAAAAAATAGTTATTTTTTTGGAGAGAAATATAGGGAGTTCACAAGTCGTGCTATTTGTCATATTTGCTCTTTTGTACTATTTTTTTAGAACAGTTGTAAAATGAAACTTGTGAGCATCCCATACTTTTTCGTGTGCTATTGTACAATATTTTAACAATTATATTTGACAAAATCAAAATTATTAAAACAGCTTTAGAAAGTTTCTAATGCCCAGAAGAAGCGAGAAAAGCAAATTAATGGCTGCGATTTGCGAGAAGTACGCGCAGGACGCAACGATGGAAGGAAGTGAGTCGTCAAATAAGTCATTTATGAGTTTTTTAAATTTATTTGGTGCATTTTTGTTAGGCGATGAAGATGAGGAGGAAGAGATCGATGAAACTTTTAGGTTGAATATGCTTGTGTTGTTGGCAAATCGCCGAAGTGTCCATCTAGGAGTTCCGAAATCAAACAATTGGGATCTGAATGTGTTACAACCTCAAATAGGCGGTTTTCTAAAAGAAAATCAATGAGGGACTTCTCTTCCGACCCTGTCCACATATGGTTTGGTTTTCCCCGGGCACGCTTAGTTTTGCACTGAATTAAAAAAGATCTTTAATAAGTTAAATATGTTATAAATTAAAGATAACTTACTCCATTGCCATGAGATGACTCCATTTTTATACCCGAGCGCACTTGTGCACAAGGGTATTATAACTTTGTTCACATAACGGTTGTTTGTAACAGGCAAAACGAATCGAGATAGATATAGACAAATGTATACATAAATGATCAGAATGAAAAGAGAAATCGATTAAGCGGTGACTGTCTGTCCGTCCGTCCGTCNACACTTTTAAAACTGTTATAATATATAGTATAAAAGAGCAAATATGACAAATAGCACGACTTGTGAACTCCCTAATAGAGTTTTCCGTTTGAAAATTATTAATAGGATTATTCTTAAAGCGTTGCTACGAAATTTTTTTTTTTTCGTTTAAAATTCATGACAAACTTTGAGCGCTTTTACCGACCCATAAGCATTTTTTAATTTCACAAATAGCAGGGGGATTTTATTCGACATAGAAAAAAATTCCGACATAACTTTCGCCCGCATGCATTTTTAGACCACCCTAATGTACATACATATGCACGTATGTATAAACCTGACCTCTTATAATGTTATGCTTGAACTTCACTTGTTCCTTCTACATATATGCATAATATTTTACCTTTATTTTTCAAGTGAAAGATGACAAGAGAATAATGAAACAAAAGAATAGGAAGTGAAGAACCCAACTTAAGCTGTAAAAGACAGGTCGCTGTTAAATAACTGAAAAATAGGCATACAAATACATAAATACTCATCGAAATACATAAATATCCATAGAATCACCTACACTGAGTTAGTACTAGTATACCGTCAGCCAGAGACACAACACAGTTGTAATTCTCTCAAAGGTCAAAGAAAACTCAGCTTGAAGTGTTGAAGTGTTTTGAAAATATTTAAAACGAAGGCATTTAAATGTAAATGCGCCTCTTGCAGGAAGAAGAGCTGTGCAAGAAGTGCGAGATAATAATTTGAGAGCTTAAAGTAAAGTCTAAATCATTTTTGCTATGTTTTTGTAGAAACATTTTCTCAAAGCTGCTTAAAACGACGCATAAATAGTTGAGGTGGCAACTTTGTGGCAACAAGCCTTAAGCCTACAAGACTTAATAGAATAGAGTAGTGAAAAAATCTTACGGAAATGAAGCATTAGCATGTAGTTAAAGGGGATAATAAAGTTGCATATTATTTTAGTAATATGTAGCAACAAATCTTATTGATTGACTGGCAACAGCAAAAAAGAGGTTTCAAGTGTGAATGCCTTTAGAATATGGTGCTGCATGCACCGGGTTCGTTGACTAGCACTTGCCACTTATGCTGCCAATTAACGCCTAATTTACATTAGTTAGAATTACATGACTTAGTTGAAAACAACAATAATAACTATGCACAAAAGGGCTTCGTTCATCACGCGATCGAGAAGGAAAAATGCTGTTTGCCAGGCAAGATCAACGAAGCGCACACTAACAATAAGTAACAGCAAGAGGTTGCGGTTCCAAGTGTTAACGCGTTGTTACGCGGCTTTACAAATTAATTTCGAAGATTCTATGTGGGGGTTTTATTTCGGGAAATTTACCCAATTCCATGAAATCGATAAGATATGCCTTTAAGTGAAATCTTTTCAAATAAATTAAATTAATCAGAAATGAATAGTTTTTTCACCATCTTTCGTTGGATATTTCGCTTTCCTTTTTCTTTGCTGTTAATATATTTTTCTAGCGCAGTAGAAGTGGTGGGGATTTGTGTAATTTATAGTAGCTATGTTCATATTAGGGTGATTGACTCGGTTTTTCCAAACCGGTTTCCACAGTTTTTTGGATACCTACAGGCGTTTTTTTTTAAATCTTGATTTTTCGAATATCGAATAAACCGTATTTTAATCGAACAAACCGGTATTTTTCATTTCATACAAATCTTGACCACTCAATAAATGTTTTGTGTTTTTCGAAGATTCCAAGGATTATATCCTACGATATTTGGGGATGAACAGTATATCACATTTGATTCCAATAAATGAATGCTTAAACGTTTTTTACATGTTTGGCAGAGCTTCTCCTCCAATTCGTGTTTTGCTTCTTGATGTTAATGGCCAGATCAACGCTTTTATTCTACCTCCGAAGAAGTGATTTTATGGTAGAAGTACACTCGGAGATTCGCCGAGGGGCAACTGCTATTAAAAAAAAACATTTTTTGATGTTGCTGGGACCATGACTTCGTATCAACAAATATAAACGGTCTTTTCTTAATTTCAAAATCTGTAACCTGTTTTTTTTTTTTTAAATTGCTTTTTGTCGAATATCTCGAAACCCGGTTTTGGAGAAAAGACGAATAATCGAACACCCTAGTACACGTGTATGTAGGTACAGTGGCATGCAGCTTGTTGCAAGTAATTGTTGCTGATGCTGCTGTTGTTGGATTTTTTCGCTTTGAGTTCGACATGGGTTCAAAATTTTCTTTAATTTAATTGCGCTAAATTGAAATGAATCGAATGTATGAATGCAAAGCGTTGAAAACCGCATAAATTGTGCACTTAAGCAATATTTCAATGGCATGGAAGCAGACATACAGACAAACAGAGTAGCATTGCCATAAACTTGGGCGCACATCCGGGTATCTCTCGCTGCTGGGGAACCCTTTTTCGTGTAATGTGGTGGTGGCGCACGCTCATTTTTAGAGACTTGCCTGCAATTGCTAATGAAGTAAACAGCAAGGCGCAGCTGTGAAGGGTTTTCAGTTTTATTGTGAAGGCATGAAGCGATGAGCGAGCGTTCGATCAAAGAGCACTCCAAACCAACATGCGGCGGCCATTAATTTTATGAGACGAAATTATGAAGAATATCAATAAAGCAGGCCAAAGAAAGAGGGCTGTACGGAATAGGAAGCATTTATGCATAAAAAGAAATACTACAATTAAAGCAGCAGTGGAAAGGGTCTAAAGAAAAAAAAATAAAAATTTCATGTGGTGCTCACGATCCAAAGAAAAATTTGCATTTATTAGTACTTAGATAGCTCATCAAAGCGACTACTGTTCGCCTCCGAAAACTGTAGAAAATGCTGATTGAATACTATAGTGGTATATCAACCACGTTTAAATATTAAGCTGACTGCCCATAAAATGAATTCACATGAAATAATGAATAAATTGTGACGCACTCGCTCGCACAGCGCTTTGCCTGTCAAATGTCAAATACTATTACTCATCCTTTTTTTTTGGGAGGACGATAAACAAATTGAAATAAAAACACTCATAGGCGACTATATCTATACTACACCACTGCATAGCCGAAGTGCCACGCGCTCCAAATTTTGGCAGACAGCTGGCGCCCATGTGCTTACAGGCACGCCTGCCTCCCTACACTCTCACTTTCATATTTGTATATGCATACATATGTGACCAGTGTTAGCCAAAGTGCTTATGCTATGGCCTATCATATTTATATGTATGTTCGATATGAAATATATGATACACAAATCCATTCAATGGCGGCGAACGCGGAGGCGCTTTCTGCTACAAAGTCAATTTTATTTCCGGTTTGATATGAAATATCATTGTTGTTTGTTTACTCCTGACTTTCAAAAGTATTGGGGAATAATTTCCATAATTTATGCAAGCGCTTCTTACTAAACTTCTTGGAATGGTATAAAATGTTGAGAGAACGGAAGGAACTAGGTCATAAGACAGATGCTGCCATATGGATATGGTTATATTTAGATAAAGACAGAAGGGAAAAGGTTGGCACAAAAGAAAAAGCAAACTCACGAAGGCGGGGGATCATAAATATCTACATATGAATGTAAATATACTTAAGCAAAAATGTAGCAAAGGCGGGTTTTTATATTGAAAGTATTTTTCTTCAAATAAATTTTGAAAATATTTTCCTTCAAATTTATTTTTACGACAATTTTAACATTCTACTCTCCCAAAGAATAAAGCAGGAATCAATGATTTTTTACTAAGGGCTTTAGACTGCCTGAAGTTTAGCTTTAGTTAAAAAGTTCACTCAGAGGACACACAGACGCATTGTGATGCCAGGAGAGGATATCTCATGTCTTTAAACCATCCACATTTTTTTGACTAATCCTAGTAGACCCACTAATGGATTTTCAATAAGCTGTCTAAGCTTTCGAAGAAGTGATATCCTAGAAATTTGAGGCGCTCGCTCTGTAGTGCGGTGTACTCACATAGAAAGTGCTGGTTGGCTTCTGTCTCTTCCCAATTTTATGGAGAGAAATAGAAGTTCTTTATACATAAATCAAACTTAAAATAAAACTCGGAGACATAAAGAAAGAAATGAGGTCTATTGAGATATTTATTTTATTTCAAACAGTAATTCTGTTTATTTACTTCTCTAGACTTGATGGATAATATTTTTGTAAAGGGATATATTTTGATTCCTTGGCTATGAACTTCTTCCCGCCTATGTCTGCCTTCTTCCGCTATTTAAAGTCGAAGTTTGAGAAAAGGATTTCAAGCAGATATCTTCAAAGGCTAGTTATAAAGAGAGTTGGTGTTCGCATTAATAAAAATCTGTGAGTTTGAACGAATATTATTTGTGAAATATCTGGTGAAAAACTTGTTGTTTCTTTCTACTTCTTTCACTTGTAAAAATAACTTAAAAATATAAGTAAACGAATGCAGCAAAGTACCCTCGATAGTCAAATGCCTTCGTCGGAACTGAGTACCGAGATTTACTGAATATACAGTGCTCAAATTTTAGAGGCCTCTGAAGATTCTTTTGCAGGACTCTGAAACTGGACAATAATCCTCTCTACTCAGCTTGGACGATAACGTATGGGTGTTTAGCACACTTTTTCGCATTATATTTCTTATATTTTTAAGTTATTTATTTGATTAAAATTTAAAAGCCATTAAAATTTTAGCAACTGAAAATTCCGCACAATTCGCAATTATTCGCGAACAAGAGGCAATCTGAAAAAAAATGGAGTCAACGATCTAAATAAGTCTAAAAAATTTGTCTTTTTCTGAAAACGTTTTTTTTTTGTGGACCTATGATATCTGAAGCACAAATACATACATACAAAAAAACTCCTTGGCAAAACTTGTTCTCATATTTCTCGTTTAAGGTAATTTATTTTAAAGGAAATTTTATTTTTCTGCCCTGGGGGCGTTTAACTGAAGATATTTTACACTGAGAAAAGAGCTTAGTTACGTCAACTAAATATGTTTCTCTCAATACATGACTCGTTATAGTTACATTATTTGGTTATTGTTGCCAAATCAATCGTTGAGAGAAATATCTTCAGCTGACTTTTTTCTCAGTGTACGTGTAATGAATGAAATAATCATACTTTACAAAAAAAAAAAAGGATTTATTCATTTTCAACAATATTAATGTGCTCATATGAGGCATTCAAACCCTTTAAGAAATGCTAAGAAATTATTATCAGCGTAATAATACGTTTCCCTTCGATTACGTTCGACTTCATTATGTACAAAATATTTCAAGTGCGCGCAATACAAATCAGAACTTAAGATCCACGATTGCGCTCAAGTATCCTGCCTTCACTTTTCATTTGTTTTCAATGACTACTGATCAATTCTTTTGAAAATTTCTTGACTGACTCACTGCACTTAACAGAAAACAGAAGAAGAAAATTTTATAAATGTTTAACCAGCACTTCAATATGCTTTGAGTTTCTTGATTCTGCAAAAATTCTTGGCTTAATATCAGATAATTAAATTCACTTAACACACGCTGTAGCAATAAATCTCTAAAACCTGTTGAAACAAAAAAAAAGAAAAAGAAAACAAAAACTGAAAAAATAATTAACTGCAGTCATTTGCGCATTTATACTTATTAACTTCATTTGTTATTTAATTTTTGAGTTAACATTATAATTGCATGATTAGCGCTCAGTACAAAATGTGGGCGTTTTGATGCGATGGCCTTTTGCTTAAATTCAATTTTTATTTAATTTTATATTTTGGTTAATAAAACGCAACTGCAAACTTGTTTAATTCTAACCAGTTTTCTGTTTTTAAATACTTAAGTGGGTACAGATTCATTTAACAATAGTGAATAGCCATTTTTAGTCATTGTACAATATACATATTTATGTACATACATATTTACATTCGCTTATATGTAGGAGATATGCCGTCATTCTACTGAGCAACACCTGTTCCTCCACACAGCGTAATTATACACCTTAAGCGCTGAAGATCAATGTTTGTTTAACAATAGTCAGCTGAGATTTTTTTTTTTGTTTTGATTTTCATCTACTTGTTTATTGCTTGTTACTTGTAAACAAAAGAGTTTATTGCTCCATAGAAACGCAAACTGATTCATTGCTCACAGTTTTATTTCAGTCTAGGTCTGAGTTATAAACAAACACACGTAAATATGTATGTATGATAGCGTGAATGTTGACCGATTCATTGTTTTGACCAAGTTTTTTTACTTCGAATTAGAAATTAATCACCGAATTCGAAATAACTTCTAGCTGGAATTTCCTACTTTAAATTTTGACGTTTAGTGTGACGCATGGCCGTACTGCAGTGTTGAAAGTAGGTGGGGATGAAAACAGCAGCTGTGGCTCATTTATGCAATGCGTGATGTACGATTTTTCAAAGTTCAACATTTCCATTTTATTCACTTTTTTTTGTCTTGAATTTTAAACAAGCGTCGCGCCAAGTGGCGCAGTGCTTTAACTTTTTCAATTTTCATCCGCATTTAATTTATGTAGTCTCTTTGATTATTTTTATACCCAACGCTGAATGTTGCTAGATGGAAAGTTCTGAAGCCCGTTGAGATGTTGTTGTAATTATATTCATAGAAAAATCCATTTGTTTCTACTAGAAAGTCTTTTCATAATGTTTTCTTAAGAGAACCTCTTCGAATTCTACTTTAAAGTTACTTCGAGTTACTTACAGTAGCGCAACTATGGTAAGTCAGCCGCAACAACTACAATTAAACCGTGCCTCTGGTCAAGTCCCGGATCTGGCGACTGTGTGTTTAAGAAGCTCTGCCTTGGCAACCTACGGTCGACCACCGGCCAGAAAGTTTTGCAAATTTGCACGTCTGCGTTATCTCCCAGCGCTGACTGAATAATCTGTCAAGTATCAACCCGCATATTTCCACAGAAACTCCTAACTATACCATCGCTGTCAGGGGAAGTGATTTCCAAGTTGGCTGCTTTGCTACATAGATATGTCATCAACTATGGAGTTTCTTGCAATGTAGAACCCAAATAAGCTTGACTCGAAAGAAATGTGAGACCACAGAGGAGACTCCAGACATTCTCCTACCAATTTCGATTGCTCCATAAGGCTATGTAATGAGCGGCTGAGCGGTGCCACATAAAAATTGCATAAAAAACATGAATTACTGTTGAAATGACCACACAATGAGCGACCTGTGAGCGGCATTTCAGAGCGGTTGAGTGGCGCCGCCAGGGAATAAAAGCAGTTCAGCCGTTCATTGCGTGGCCGTGGGCTAAAGGAAACCAGAGGCGTCGATAATGGCGTCTGGAAATGGAATCGATGACCGGTGCACTAAAGTAAACACTCAACTAACGCCCCTCTTTCTCTGGTCCAACCAAGTTGGAGTGGCACACTTTTTGGGCCTCCCGTTGGTTGAGCTTGACGCGAACGACTAAGAGACAAGCCGATCTCGGCAGGTTTAAGTAAGCCGCTACAACAACAACAACATACCTAGGATTGATTGCCCCGCGACAGTCTAAGCGGTATTTCACTGAAAAGTAGACAATCAGCTGCTTCATTTATAGCGGCCAGCCCTGCTTATAACGTGCTGCAGAAAAATGGAATTTCGAACAATCCACGGGAAAACTTAACTTCTTCATCAACAGAAATTTTGTTCCTGTAGGCGTTTTTTATTTTTGAAAATATTTTGAAGAGGCTAAATCTAGATTACAGAGATGGTTAAAATTTCGAAGCCACGCTTGTATGAGGAATGCCCCTTATGATTTCTTCATCTTCTTGGCCGGTGCTGTGCAATTTTTGTGCCCTGATTCAAAGACTCGCCTGAACACTGGGCTCGCTGTTGCGCGCATCTTTCATTGATCTTAGACATAACAAACGCGTTTGACCGTCCAAGATGACTTTTTCCACAATGCCTGAGGACATATGTAGCTTCAATAAACTGTCTCCTATTCTTTGTATGGAAGGAATTTCGCTACCAGCCTGTCAGGCCTTTTCAGGAAAAACTTGCTTGTTTTGCAGGTATCAATACCACACCAACGGTTGGCTCTTATGAGTTTTATTTATGAGATCATTGATGTACCCGAACGTTTCCGCTATGATTGGCCCTAAAAATGGACCGGTTTGCTCTGACATATGTACATATATTATTAAGTCGGGAGGTATCGGTAGTTAAAAACATTCCGCACCTCTCTCCAACCCAACTAGCTGCTGAACTCTCTTGGAAGTTTTGTACTACTTAATTGAGCAAATTTTTGAACATAAAAATTCATTTCGTCGAAATCTGGTAATGATTTACGTAGAAAATCAAACCAAGAAAAAATAAATAATATAAAAAAACTTTTTAATATACAACGCTTTTATAAATGGACTAAAAAGTAGAAAATAATACTTCTCAGTCCCATAGAATTTGTTTTGATAACTTTTGATTTTGAAATTTTAGCAAAAGTCATTATAAACAAT
>NW_016165396.1:0-16923 GCF_001687245.7 Rhagoletis zephyria | reverse complement strand
GCAATCCCTTGTTGCGAAAATGGTAGTAGAAAAGTACGCAAAGTAGGCAATTAGTAGTGAAATTCCTTTTGTAAATTCTAATGTATTTGCAGGAAATCTGGCATTTTAAACGAAATATTGAACGTAATATTGATTTACCTACGTGAATTACGTAATTTATATGCTATTTAGCTGTATAAAAAATGCAAAATGACTCAAAATTAAAATAAGACTACTATGAAATTGATGTAAACATCCAATGCTCATGTTTTCATCAGTTAAATATGCTTCATATGCATCAACAAATAAACATATTGCACAAAAGCTTATACTTTTATTTCACACCAAAGCTACACTGTTTCCAAGTAAATTTGCAAAGAAGCAACACGGTGCCACTGCTAAGGGAGCGGTGCGAGAGAGACAACTGTCAGTTTATCGAACCTTGTATTATTGAATCATGCTATTTCACGAAATCTTCCCAACTATTCCACACGCTTCATTTACATTTGTCCGCTTTTGTCAATCAAATTGTAATGCTGACTTTTTCAGTGTCATCGGCAAATTTTAATGCGCTAGCAAGAGATTTTGAATTGAGTTGATGTACGAGATTTGGGGGATTTAAGGCCTAAAGCATTCAGAGGGCTGTGAACTATGTACACACATATGTACGTACGTGGGAAGGTATGCTGATATAGGCATCGCAAGTATTAAGTTCCTCTGGATGAAGATTAGTAAAGAAGTAGTTTGTACAATAAAATTTAAATTTGCTATTTAGTAAAACAGTTTTAATTAAGCCAGACTCAAGTGCAGTTTAGTATTTCTGAAACGAATGATTACATTTCTTGACAAAAAAAATTTTTTTTTGATACTCGAAGGAAATACTTTTCGAGTGGTCACTTTGAAATCAAACTCCTGGGTTCAAAATTTACATTACTTCGGTTATCCGATCCGGATATTCGCATCTAAAAGTTAACAATAAAATAGCAATAATTTGTGTATTAGTGAAGGGTTCTAATAATTAATTGCTCGTTATTTCTAATTCTATGGATCAGTAATTTTGAGAACGATTTTACGAATCCGTTCAAATACTGTTTAGACTATCCAAATATCCGTATAATCAAATGAACGAATACTAACCGGATATGCGTATTATTCAAATTGTATCCGTATTGACGAATATCGAAATACACTCAAAATAATTATTTACCACACTTCAAGAAGACGCACTGTTATAATTACGATTGATAAAAAAAAAACGCGAAGCTGCTCTCAGGCAACGTTGGGATCCAAAGGGTTAAAAAAAAATTATTTTCTGTAATTTTGTTTTAATTTTTCTATGTGTTTTATTTTAAATTCATTGTCAATGTAGTGTATGAATAAAATACATATTTAAGTTTATATTTATGCAGAATTGCAAGATGTCAATAAACATAAAAGAGAGTATCCATACATACATATCGATGGGCCACTGCAATAACGACACAATTCTAAATTCAAAACATAAAATGCCTTGCCAATGTTAAATGGCTCATGTCTCTAATCCTTACTGAAAAAGTATTAAGGATTACTACAGTAAGTGATAAGGATTAGATATGGATTAGACAAGGATTAGAGACATAAGCCACTAAACAATAGTAAGAGTTTTTATTTTTCGAATTTTGAGTTGTGTCGTTATTGTCGAGGACCATCGATATGTACATGTAAAACAATTCTTTTAATTACATAATTAATTACGTTCGGAACTTCGGCAGGCGGCCTAATCGTCCACGTGTGCATACAATACATACTACATAGCTGCTGCGGCAGCAGATTTAAATCCGATAAAATAAGGAACCGGCGTTAACAATTAAAAAGACCGATAGACAGTCGAAAAATCTAGAAAAGAGATTATTTACATTTATTTTGCTTCGATTTTGTTTACGAAAGCCAAAATATATTTAAAAGCTTCGTTGTTGAGTGTAATGCAAATGGAAGCCCTAAAAATCGGAAATGAAAACAGGAGGTCTAATGAGTATATATGCACATTAGGGTGGTCCGAAAATGCATGTGGGGGGAAAGAGTAAAGTCGGAATTTTTATGCTCTCACACCCCCGGATTTTTCTATACATAAATAATACCCACAGAAAATGCAATGGAAGGATAAATAAAAAATTTGTTAGTATTAAAAATGGTTAAATAAACAATTGTTTATTGTTTTTGTAAGTCTCCTGAAGAAAACCAAAGTTTTTCGATGGAAAAATATTTATTTTCAAGAATACTATACCATTTCTAAGAAAAGGTAGTTTATTCCCCATATAAAATATATGGAAAACCTTGAGCGTTGTTCCTAAGCGGCGAAAGCATTAAAATTCCGACTTTACTTATTTTGGACCACCCTAATGTACATATGCATGCATTCTTATATCTCCAATCTTGTAAATATAATCATAACCTGCATACATACATACATACATATGTATGCACGTGTGTATAAAGTCTGTGTGGCCAAGTCTTATCTCACAGATCATTTTCCATACATTTTCACACCGCTGCAACTTTGGCGCTCCTCGAGTCACAATGTTCGACCGTTGTTTGCCAACGACTGCAACACAGGAACAAACAGCCGCATTGCCGGCGTGTGGCCGGCCGGCCAGCTAAAGTTGGCATTGACTTTTCATTCAGTTTTTCCGTTTTCCGTTTTGGTGGTGGCGCTGAAAACGCCATTAGAAGCAGTTGAATGCACTTTCAGCTGCAGCGCCTTCACTGTTCTCCAATGCTTCGTTCGTCTCACGCTTGGCCCTTCCACCTTATGTATGTGTATACACATGCGGCTGTAGACTTTTCCGATAGCTTCTAGTTTACCGTTTACTTGATCTTCTGTTTGTACACGAAATGTTTTTTAGCTTTCAGGCAAATGACTTGGCCGGCGTCATCACCTCTTTACGCTTTCACACAGTTTCAGACAGTCCAGCAGGCATGCCAGTGCAATGCAGTGGAGCAATGTGTTGTTGGCGGCTTGTAATGGCTTTCGGACTGCTTCCCTATGGAGCTAAAAGCCATCAACACACAAACATATCAGCGTGTTTTAGCTTAATACTGACATGCGCTGTCATTCACTTGGACTTTCAACAAATTATTATGACATTGCTTGATGAATTTTCCATAATTTCGTATACATGTACATTAGGGCGGGTCTCTTTTTTTTGACCATGTGCGTATAGCATAGAAGGATTATATGTGTCATTCTAAGCAAAATTGCCGAAGAAACCATGGGTCTAAAATCAATTTGGAGTTTGCTAAATTGCGAAAATGTGAAAATTTCACTGTTGCGCGCCCTGTGGTGGAAGTTTTAAGAAAAAAATAAGTGCAGAAATGGATTATTAATTAAAAAAAAAACCGCTTATAGTATGTTTTTATACAAAATTTAAGCACTTTTTAACGACGCTACAACAAAATGCCAAGAAACCTATTTTCGCAATTTGGCAAACTCCAAATTGATTTTAGACCCGGCAAATTTGCTTAGAATTACACGGTGCTATGCGCTCATAGGCGAAAAATTCTCCCATACAAATCTGACCCGCCCTAATGTACATACATACATACATTAATAAGTGCATACTAACATACAAACATATGTGGTGGGGTTGATTACAAACCAAATTTGTTAAATTGGGGTAGACTGCGTAGCAATTAACAGCAGTTGACTTCTATGATCGCTATTGAAAGGCACATTACGTTGAATTCAATTATTGCATGCAAAAAAAAATATATTGTTATTCGATTAGTAACTGGGTGGAATGGACTCAGATTTCAACACGAAATAAAAAATTACTCGAAAACAAATGATTGGATAAACTTCTTCTATTTATTTAAGAGCTTTTAGTGAAGTTCATTCGATTTTCCCATGGCTTTTTATTCAATTTAGTGCCCTTTGTCCATTTCCAAAGATCAATTTCATGTACCTAAATTCATCTCAAGTAACGTCAGTGAAATTACCGCATACTCCTTCTATTAAATTTATATACCCGCGGTCTGTTCGTTAGCCTTAAATATGTACATAAGTGGCACATGTGGCATGGGAAACCCATAGCACATTATTCATGCTAGCGTGCCTGTGTGTGCAAATACCTTTGACTTTAAGGCATTGCGAAAAATTGGGAGCTCATTTACATATTGACGCGATCAAGGGAAAATTTCATAAATATTTGAAACTAACGAAATTTCTCAAAGCTATCACCAAATATTTAAAGGCATGTGGGTTCATTGCCCATAACTAGAAATTTGAAAAGTCAGTGAATTTTTGAATAAAAGATGTATTTTTCTGCAAAAAAAGAGTTTTATTTCCCAATATAGTCTCCTTTTAGCTCGGCACATTTAGTCCAGAGTTCTTCAAATTTTGGAAGTCCTTCCAAATACCTCATAGGGTTTTCAAGGTCCTCAAAACATGCGCTTTGTTATAGTGCTGACCTCTTCATTCGACCCAAATCTCTTACAACATAGCCATTTCTTTGTGTTTGAAGAAGAATAGGAAGTTCCTTACCTTGTTTAAATTAAAATTTATAAACAAGCCTAAAATAGGATTAAAGTGATTGCCCCCTAATTGTATAATACTTAACATCATATCGACTGCTGAGTGGAAGATCGACCTATCTCGGTAGCCAGTTCGAAAACACCCTATCTCAAAAAACTTTTCAAGAACGCTCTATTTCAGAATTTTATTGAAAAAAACTTATCTCAGAATGCGGTTCAAAAACGCCCTATCTCACTTCAAAATGTATTGAAAATATGCTGATTTAGGGCGTTTTTGAATCGGCAGCTGAGATAGGGCGTTTTTGAAACGAATTCTGAAATAGGGCGTTCTTGAAAAGTTTTTTGGGATAGAGCGTTTTCGAGCTGGCTTCCGAGATAGGTCGATCTTCCACTCAGCAATCGATATCAACATTGAAAACTTTCTAGAGAAATTAAAAAAAAATCACAACGGACTTTTTATTCAAAAGTTTTAGAAAAAATTCCAAGTTTGTATGTAGTTTTGTAGCCACTTAAATTCTAAAAATAAGGTGCAAGTTTCGAGAGGCTAAGAGTTCGCGTGGATTTATTATATTTTTTTTTTTCCTAATAGCTTTATTATTTTGATGTATTGTGGAACGATAAGTTTACGGATTTTCCAATTTTTCTATATTTTGAAAATCATGTAAGTAACATAGCGGCCATGTGTACTATCCGCAGCACTTTTTGTTAAAATTGTAATATCTCAGGGAAGCAAAAAGATATTTGAGCAAACTCAACGCAATTTCAAAGAGAAACACTTGTACCTTAACACCTTTTTTGTATTTTTTGAGAAAAATTACTCTGGCTTGCATACACAACTTCAAAAATGGGCAAAAACGGCATTTTTTGCACTTATATGTAGGTTAGAATATCTCAAAATCCTGATGTGATAGAGCAATTCTGTGTCCAGATTTAAATTCAGCGCACCGAAAACCTTCGGGAAAGTATAGTCTGGTTTCTGGGTAAAAATTTTGTTGGCCTGTGTTATCGTTGATTTTTGATATTTTTTTCCCTACATGTAAGGCGAAGAAATCAGCTGATCGAACCACACCAACTTGTATAAATTCGGCTTGACCCGAGCTAAGCACTGTTTTTTTTTTAATTTTTTTTTCAGAGTATCACTCAAATACATAGAACAGTTTTTAGAGCAATGCATGTACACAGAAAGTGTTGCTTACATAAATCTAAATGTTGGCACAATTTAAACAATGACTAGTAGTTTAACGTACGACTGGAGTTCAGTGCATTAATTTCAACAAGAACTTCAAAGAGTTAAAGAATTAGGCAGGTAAAATCAGTTCATCCTAACACGCTAAGCGCAGAATCTTCAAAGCATCTTTTTTGTGCGTAAAATCTATAAATCTCAAATACAGCGATTTTTTTTTGGTAAAAAACTTCACTTCAAAAAAAAAACCGAACAAATTCTTTGGAACTGTATTAAAATGTTGAAAACGCTTCAGAAGACCTTTTATGTATGTACGAGTATATTATGGCTCTTGCGCTCAAAAATAAACTAATCTGACGATTTACGAGCTATTTAATAATGCAAGTAGGTATGCTTGTGGCGGGAAGTCCTTTTTTTCATTAAAATATGCGCTCTTGAGACTTACGAATGTTTGTTATTTCTACATTTTAAATTTTTGTTTGTTTGTTCTACCTTTGCATATTTATTGCTTATTTAAATGAAANGCCACACAAGTGGCTCTTCATCTCGGCATCGGCCTGCTCATCGGCTCGATTTCATTTCATTCATTTACCTTGTGACCTGTTGGGATACTGGTTTCAATTGCGACAGCCGCGCTGTGGTGTTATGCTGGTGGCCCAGTGATGTTCCTTGGCGAACGCGCAGGTAGAAGCGATGAATACTGCAGACAAGCGAGCAATGAAATTATCATTGAGTATGCAATAAATTGAATAAGTATGTAAATTACACAGCTAAATACTCGTACATATAGTAAATAAAGGGTAGGTACTTGAATACGTTTTCATTGGTATGGCAACAGAGCAAGAAAGAATGGGATATCTCCACTGCCATCAACTCAAGTCTCTGAGTCTCTGAATGTCTTCTTTGCCTAGCTTTGTATTATACATAAAAAAGGTACTGAAGGTAAACAAAAAGTGTGCGTTATGGGTTTCGAAATGTGATTGCTTAAAATGCATATCAATTAGTTGGTACACAAAGCAGGAGGAAGTAATGACACCAAAAAAAAAGTAAAGCGGTAAAGTGGCATACAAATTTAATCGTAGATTTATGCCAAGGTCCTTAACAAACGCACTGAAGTTCGATAAAAAAAAAAAAAATCACAATAGAATTGCTTACGTATTCACAATTCTTTTCACTATTTATTTACGACCTAAATAAATATATAGCCTAGATCTATGCAAAGGACTTTTCACACTCTTCAGTCGTATAAAGATATTTTCGAAAAGATAATGGCATATTGTAATTCGGTTTCATGTTTTATGTGTTTAATGCTCATATTTTATTCATCGGCCTTACCTGCATGGGCTACCATTCTATTCTTCATACTTCTATTTATTTTTGATTTATTACAAATAAACATTAATTTTCACACCTTTCTGCGTTGGATAAATACTTACATATATGTAAATGCTTTAAACAAATTTTTTTGTAACGCATCCGATTTAGTCTATTTACTGATCTTTCTGCTGATTTGATACTTATCATAGTTGTGATAATTTATCCCACCAATGAATTCATGAAACGGAAGTTGAAAATAAATATTGTATTAAATTTATAAAAAGTAGAAATGTACGCTCTAACGACTCGGCTACATCGTTCACCATTCAAAAAATACTTTACTTCGAAGAATCCAAATTAACATTGATTAAAATTTCTGAAAGACCAATTTTTTGAAGAATCAGCATTTTTTTCAAGATCTCGACTTTATCATCGATTTTTAGCCTTGCACCAAAAGCGAAGTAGCACCTGCTGGCTAAAGTTATACTCCGCTTGAACGCCAGGCTGACATTATTGGTGATGTTAACGCTGGGTCTTCACTCGATCGAAATTTCCACTGCAAATAGTGACGTGTATACCGATACGGAATAAATTTTTTCCGTGCTGAAAACAGTTTTTTTTTTTACTATGTCGACAGTTAGACCAACCTCGTTTGTCTCCTTCTCTAAGCTGAAAAATTTTGCGCTCACGGGCCAGGTGTTGATGCTTACGAGGTGAGGAAGAAATCATACGCAAATGAGTCTTATTGCCTGAAGGTTGTGCTCAAAGTCTTTTATTAGGCGATCCCAAATTTAGTCGCGGAGGCCACTTCTTTTTGGCCTATTAAAAGAGTATTTTAAGTCAACAAATAGGAGCTGGTCGTTGATTTGGTTATGCAGCGTCTTTTCATGGATTTGGCGCACTAGTAAAGTCATATTGAGAGGGCCCAATCGCGGGTTCGTTGATGGTCATTTACAAAGCGTTGTCGTTAGAACCATATAAGAAAAGTTAAGAAAGCTTATTTCGCGAAAAATGACACAAAGAGTAGGATCTCACTTCTAATGGATTAGCAAAAGCACACTGAGACTGCAATCGATGGCATGTATTAAATTCAGCTAACAGCTGATACATCCGCCCAGCTTGCTTTGAACAGCTCAGCCATTATGCCGTGAACTTCGGGGGCTTTGTTGTTTTTGAGTCATTTTTTTAGTGTTCTAGCCTTATCCGGGTAGAGTGGAGGGATGTGAGCAACGCCTGGGTTCTTCTTCGTCGAATGCGCCACTGGTTTCACCATCCAAAGGCGTTGAGAAGAATTCTCTCCATGCCAAAGACATACTCTGAAAGCCTGTTACCATATTTACATCTGCAGAGACCAGTCATAGTTTGAAACCATTTAGTTGCTGCCTTATTTTCTAACCGATTTTTTGTCTGCCAGCATTCTTAACCTCTAACTTGTTTCTTCTACTCATATTTTCTTCTTTACTTGGCACCTCTGCCAATTTGTTGTCGGAGGTGTGTTAGTGAAGGCTGAAGTTTCCGAGAGGAGGACCAAATATGCCTTCTATACACACCCTGGCGTTAGAGCTGCCAGTGCTTATTGCTTCCTGAAGACGCTCGAAGAACTGCTCTTTGGTCTCAGAAACCTATTACATACATTACATACGTATCCATTAGACTGCATCACCAAAAATAGTTGTGGCTTTTCCGCCGGGATTACAAAATTTATAATATTCTAAGACGTCCACCAAAATATTTCGGAAAAATATTAAGATATAAGTGAGCTGGACCGATTTGAAAATACCTCCAAAAATGTAGTTTTTTAAGAATAAAAATAGTTTCTTAAAGAACCTTTTGAAAAAAGTCCCCTCAGATGACAAAACAGATTAAGCTTAAAAAATCTGCATAAAAATATTTAAAAATCTTTTAAACGGAATCGTAAGAATGAGATTTTTGATGCTGTTTTTTTACTTTTTTTAAAGATTGATTTACGAAAAACTTGAATAACTGGGCCAAAACTATTCTGATTTAGATTTATGGGATCTCAGTTGAAAGGTATTTACACAGTTCTTATTTCTGTCCAAAAAAAAAGTCATTCGTGTCCCAATATTTTTTTTTCAAATACCAACACATCTTAATTCAACTTTGAATGACATTCCTTCATCCTACCTTTCTCTTTCATTCTTTGAATGAGCTTATTAGCAGAAAAATAAAAAGGTAGAGAAAATACCTTTCTAATGACACCTCCTAAGTCTAAATCGGAAGAGTTTAGGTTCAGTTATTCAAGTTTTTGTTATACCAATCTTTAAAAAAGTTAAAAAACAGCATCAAAGATCTCATCATTAGGATTCCGTTCAAATTTTTTTTTAATTTTTTAAAAATATTTTTCTGCAAATTTTGTAAGCTTAAGCCGTTTTGTCATTTGAGGGGATTTTTTCAAAAAAAATCTTTAAGAAACTATTTTTATTCATAAAAAACTCCATTTTTGGAGGGATTTTCAAATCGGTCCAGCTCACTTAAATCTTAATATTTTTCCGAAATATTTTGGTGGACGTCTTAAAATATAATAGATTTTATAATTCCAATGAAAAAATAGTAGCGATTTTTTTTTTTCGTACGGGGAGTGATGCAGTCTAGTATACATACATTATTACATACTATATTTTTCCTAATGTGTTTAAATCAACCATGGCAACCCAGCCATATTAAATAATCGCTTTGTGTTAAAGTAACTTTTGCTTCTTAAGAAACTCTACTTATAGCACTTAAATCTTCTGATTGGCCTTGTAATCATTTGTTTTCGAAAGCATTAAAAAATATCGAAACTCACATAAAGCCATAAAGAAATAACATTAACTACTACAAAGCAGGTAAACTTAAATAAAGGTCAGCTTCGAAAAGCCCACAAATACATATAGTGCGTATCATAACTATACGACACTCAAATAATAACTAGTTTTGACTATTTTTTTTATTTTTTTATATTAATTATTATTTTTTTTATAAAAGCATAGTTTACTTTTCAATATTTCATTTTTTTTTATTTTTATTTTTTTAAATTTTTGAAGTATGTATTTTGAGTATGCAGTTTTGTAGCCCATTCAATTTTGCGACTTGCCGTTGATTTTTGCCAATTTTTAATAAATTGCCAACAATCAGCGGCAAGCCCTAGCTACTTCAAACTTGCACTTTATGACACTAAAATTGCGTGGGCTACAAAACTGCGTACTCTAAATCTTTGTAAGAAATAAATAGTCAAAACATGCCACTATATGAGTGTCGTATAGTTATGATAAGCACTATACATATTTCAGGTAACTTAAAATTATGTGGAAATAAAACGGTAAGCATATAAATTACTACTAAAGCAATCGCTGAAGCTTTTCAACTCGTCTCTTATGTAGTTGGATGGCTCACTTGGCGTTTGCTTCAAAGTTCTTATATTTCACAGCGCATCCGTTCGCTGCGCATTCGTCGTATACCTTTTTAGTTTTAGCTATTGGCTATGCCGTAAGCGCGTTGGCGCGCTGGTACATATGGTTTATAATTTTGTGATAAGTTAAAAAGCGTGTTCAACAACTTTGCTCGAATAACACTTAGCCGCCAACACATTTGATAATAAACAAAAAAGCGGCTCGGTTGAGTGCATGCACTAAGTGGGGGGGCAACGGCGCTGCGCTTGCGCTGTGAGGCACCTAAACATTATCGCTATTACGGTAGAACTATGCAGCTCAGATATACACTCCATACATGCATACGTAGTATCGTTGTATGCACAATAATTTCGTAAATGTTTGCGGTTAATCACTTGTGTTGTTATATCGTGCCAGCGGTAGCCGATCGTTAGTTGCGGTTCCGCTCGAGTTTAAATGCAATTTGACCCAGCAATTAATCGCGCCAATAGATCGCGCTGGCATGCAATCTTATCTGGGAGACTGGCAGTGCTGCTAGTGCACACGTTTCTAAGCTAAGCTTGTTTTTTTTTTTAACATGCAACAGTGTCCAGAAAGTTTAGGAGTAGCTTTTTGTTTGTAAGTATGTTGTGTATGGATATTTTGCTCGAAATCTCTTTCACTTTCCGGGGAATGGAATATCAACAAAAACCTAGCTTTAAGTAAACGCATGTATATATACATACATACAAACACTGCCGACAAAAAGTATTGGCACAGCAAATTTTTCACAATACATGCAACATTTTTTTTTTACTTTTATAAAAATATGGTTCATTCTACAACAAAAAATATGATTCCTAAAATTTGTGCAAACCTCACGAAAATTCAGCAAATTTTCATGCAAATTTTCAACTTTTTAATCAGATTTTTAGAATTTTTTTGAGTAAGCAGATTTTTAGCCCAATCAACTTGATTATAAGTTTTAAGTAGCTAGGAACTACCGATGATTTTTGGCAATTTTTTTCAGGCAGTCTCTTACATACAACATTTTTTTTTTCGAAAATACTTTATATGAACAAAATGCAAAACACCTTCAACAAAAAAAATTGTCAAAAATCAGTGCATTTTTCGACTAACTCCGAACTTGCATTTTTTTACTAGAACTTAATGGGCTGCAAAACTGCGTACTTAAAAAAATTCTAAAAAATCTGATTAAAAAGTTGAAAATTTGTTGAATTTTCGCGAATTTTGTACAAAGTTTTGAATACTATTTTTATTTTTTTTTTGTTGTAGAAAGAACCATATATTTCAAAAAAAAAAAAATTGGCGGGAAAATATTAAAATAAAAACTGTTGCATATATTGTGAAAAATTTGCCGTGCCAATACTTTGTTCCGGCAGTGTACATACATACCTAATCTACAGAAGAGAACCCATTCACCTTTTATTATAGAGCTGCACAGCGTTGAAAGTCTGTTGTTGAAAATTATTAAGTGATCCATAAGCCGATTATGTTGTTCACGCTTACTGACTTTTGACGCTACAAGAAAAGAGTAAAATAAAAGCGAAGAGTTTAGCTAAGAAAAAAAAATTTCTGTTAAAGCAATAGGAACAACAACACTCCGTGTTTGTACACACAGTAGTTGCTTAACCTCGTTTATTGGTAGCAAATGTTGCTACCGCTTATGCTTTGTGGCTTCAATGTTACGATCATAGCTCGTTCAGATTTTTTCGAGACCAAACAAAAGCTGCAACAATGTCTGCATATTCTGGACTTGTTTGTTGCAGCTCATCGACACATTGATTTTCGCTTGACTTAACTCCTCGACTTTGGCGTTGTAACTTGACATTTGCCTTCTACTTAAATGCCGGCCGCAACAATACACTTCCGCTAGTCAATGACTTTTATCTGCCACTTTGTGAAAACGTTATGCTTTTTGTTTACTTTTTAAAATATAACGATAATTGGTGCTGTACTTTCATATTTTTAAGATTTTTCTTCAAGCCTCGTTTGGTATTTTTTTTTCGCTTTATTCACAGCAGGCGTACGAGTATGATGGAATAGTTCGCCTTCTTTTCTTTGTAGTGCAGTAAAACTAGTTTAAATATGTTGCGTAAGAGAGTAGAGAAATCTTAAAAAAAAAGTTTTAAATTTTTTTTTTTTAGACGCAAAATTTTGGTAAATATTTTATTTGCGCGTTGATGAGATTTTGTTGATGTAATATAAACTTTTCGTTTACTAAATTTTTTAACGATTTTTTTTTCATGGGCAAAAAATATATTTTTAAAACTGTTAATAGTATGTAAAATATAAAGCATTTTTATATAAATTCTATAGAACATATTAAAAAATTACTTATTTCATCTTTTAATGATTAATTACTTTTCCTCTCTTTTCAGGTAAGAATTTCAGGAAATATTTTGCAAACATAATATAATGTAAGTTTCATTTTATTAGATCAAACATTTATGTACACTAAGGGCCGTTTGCACCATGTCTAGTTAATTCTAACTCCCAGTTAAACATCTTTATCGACGTTATCGACACCCATCATATAACATGTGATCGATAAAGCAGTTAACGTGCTTAACTGAAGGATGTACCTCCAGTTAGCGTTAACTAGACATGGTGCAAACGGCCCTAAGAAAAAAGTAACATGATTTTTTCAAACTGTAGTTGACTTCTTAATTATCGTGTATTTAAGTTATATAATGGTGTCATACTATTACTTTGAATAACTAAGTAGGAATTTGTTGAGGAGTATATCGTCAAATCCTCAGTGGAATAGAAGTTGAAGGTTTCCTTCTTCGAAGCACGCTTTTGTTATTCTAAGGGCCGCTTGCACCATGTATGGTTAAGTCTAACTCCCAGTTAAACATCGTTATCGACACCCAGCATTGCCTTGCAGTAAAGTAATTGGACTTAATTTGAATTGCCCGAAAAATCAATGAACCCACTACACAGGGAATTTATGTATGTATGTATGTACTTATAGTATATGTACTTTTCGTTACTTACTTTCGTCAAGTTTTTATACTTTTTCCGAAGCTGCGCATAACATAAGAGATCCACTGCCAAGTTCACGTCTTTGATGTATAGAATGTTTACATATCGTCGTTTAAAGTGCAAAATCGCGTATCAACAAAATGCAAAACCGCGTATCAGCAAAATGCAAAACCGCGTATGTGAGATTGCATAAATTATTTTCAAGAGAGTAAAAATACTCATATTTCAAAATGGTTATTTTTTTTATAAAGCAATCGCATTTCTGGCTAGTATATTTCAGCATGAATGGATAAGGATTGAGACAAGAGCTTGTGGGAGCAAATCCAATTTTTGGCAGCCAATGTCAGTTACGCGGTTTTGCAGAATGACGATACGCGGTTTTGTACTTTAAACGACGATATGTACATAAATTCATAGTACGCAGGTATTAATTTCGGTATTACGGCCTTCATCTTTGACGAATTAATTATGCAAAAGCACCTTTGGAAAATAAATACTGAGCACACAAAATAAAAAATGTCGCATTCGCTGGTAGCATACCTACATTATCCAAACTAGACACCAAATAAACGACACAAAAACATTCGCCAACCAGCCTAGCCAACAACTGCCAAGCAAGCTCATTAGTAATTTAAAACGACACTCAATAAAGAATATTCTACATTTGGTGGTTTAGTTTTCAATGTTAAAAGTCATAATTAAAATTTATCTGTGTATTAATGAAACACTTCATTTAAATTTATGCAGAAGTCTGGGAGGACTGGCAGGGCGATTGAAAAAAAAAATGTTAACGTTACATACGGAAGTCATAGCTGTTGTTGCGATGCGAGGCGTTGTTGAGCTGATAAGCGCTGCCATTTAAATTGAAAATGCGCGTAGTCTTAATGGAGTTTTTTTTTTTTTGAAATTTCATGCTGGTGCTTGAGGGTGAAGAAAACATTCATTTCAATCTATAACTTTTAAGTGACGACTATGTGCGCTTGGGGGAAAATTTTGTCCTTCCCTTTGATAGTACTTTGAGCGAAAAATTAAAATAACTGCTGCTATTAAAAATAGTACAATTAAATGGAATTGGAAAGACTAAAGGTCTGATTATGCATACTTCGCATAACTTCGCACAACCATTTGTACCAGTGCAATAAAATTGTAACTTAAGAAACTGTGAAGCAAAATCTAAACTAAACAGTTTGCTAAGTTTTTAAAAGTTCTGCTAATATCTGGGTAACGGAATACGTACAAAATACATACAAATATCATACGAAATTACAGTTTGAAGGTTATGCGAAGTTGTGCGAAGTTATGCGAAGTATTCATAATCAGACCATAACGGTGAGCGTGATGTGTTATATGTGTACATATGTATGTATTTGTGTACATATGTTGAGCTATTTATGTAATTCACAATGCACAGGCTACGTAACAAAAATTTATTGACATTATATCTTATCTAGCAGCTTGTGACATTATTGAATTGGCATATCTTATCTATGTGGGCTAGCCTAAGTTTCACTAGACTTTTTTGGGGTAAGCAAATTGTAACTCAAATGCGGAGTGGGTTTGACCAGATTGTGTGCGCGCGCTGGAGTGTGCAGCATGGTTTCAATACAGAATTAAAATTAATAAAAAAGAAACATTTCTTAGCAATTTTTTAATAAGTTAATTATTGCAATTTTTTTCTCTACTAACTGAAGTTATACATACCTACAAAAATTGTCAATAATTTATTACCTAAGCCACCATAAAAATTATATTAATTTCATGCCTTTGAGCAGGTTTTTTTCCCCCGTCTGGTATTTAAAAGCTATTTTGCAATTTTTTTTATTATTATTTTTGGTCTTTATTGACACTTTTCGCTTGAGACAAATTAAGCTTGTAATTTCGATTTTTTCCTGAGTAAAGCCTTTGGCTTTTGCCGCCTTAAACATGCCTCAATACATATGTACATATATCTAAAGTTGGCGAACTTCTTGACCATATGTACTATATAAATAGGTATGCATGTGCATTAGGGTGGTAGATTTTTTTTAATATCCCCAGAACTGAAGAATATCGAAGTTTTCCATATATTTTATATGCGAATATAATTTTTTTCGTAGAATTGCTATAACAATAATATGGCGAACATAACCCTTTCAAACGCTACAATTATGATGCATATTTAACTTTAAAATGTTACTAACTACTTTTTCATAACCGATAAATAATCTTATTCTCTATTCAGAAATCTATCTGAAGGGAAATATTTTTATTTTCATCGATATATGGAAAACCTCTAAGCCCTGCGGCACAGTTAAATACTAACCGATCTCAAAATAAATAATTACGGGTCTAATTATTTTCTATTTTCTCTAATTCTGATGCTTGGCAGCAGGAAAATTCCAAAAAGTTGATATTTCAGTGTATTTTTTGACCGACTACCCTAATGTGCATGCATTCATATGTACGAAATGTCTCAAATAAAGCCGTGGAAAATACTCGTAACTGTAATTTAACGTTTTTTTTTTAATTTGCTATTTGGTTTTTAAATTTAGTCGTATGTAAGCTTGCGTATTACGCGTTGTGCTAATTTTTCACGCTTAATAAAATATGTTGCTCGTATTGGTTGTAATTGTTAGCGGTTAAAGCAAATTATCGCAGATAGAGCAGGTTTTTTTTTTTAATTTTGGATTTTTTTATTTCGTTGTTTTGTTATTTGTATTAAAATATCGCCAAATTGCACTTTGTTAAGTGCCAAAAGTCGCTGCCCGCACGATTTTATTGCGATTTTTATAGTAGCTTTAATTTACGATTATGACTCAAATGCTCTCTAAATTACTTATTCGCTTTGCTAGCCATACAAGTTTTTATTTTCCAACTCTTGAATTGCTCCAGTTATCGCGATTTCTGTACGACACCTCGCACGTATGAATGAAATTATTTTTAATATTTTTGCGGTTACGCTACAAATAAAAGTGGAGGTCGATTGAATCTCTCAAATTAATAATTTTAAAAATATGTAGAATAAGCAATTGAGGTGGCGGATACAACAATTCCAACTAACACTAATACGTTTTGTTTTAAAACCAGAACCTGCTATTTAATCTCAACGCTTGAACTCCAATAAGATGGTGGCCTGTCAGCACACCCACCATAATCGGGAGATCCAGTTTCGTAAGCCTAAGGAGATACCTAGGCCATTACCGGGCCAACATCGGCCAAAATGGCCTCAAAGTGGCACATGCCCTGGTTGGTTTAGGTAAATCCAGAGCTGCCTGAAAAATACCTCTCCATCGACCCTTTCGGAACGTACTCTATATTTTGTTTAATAAGCTAGCCGATAGTTATAGAGCCAAGTGCCTAAATCGCCGCAGCAATACTTCTCCTGGCTCGTTCCGATGCTAAAATTATTTCACTCGCCTCATTAATAGCAAAGACTGCCAAAATTGAATCGGGTAGTCTAATAGTCGAATCAAGGTCAGTTGAAAAAGTGTCCACCCCTATGCCGCAATCCATTCATGAGCCGTTCCGTTAAAGTAAATGTCAACGGCCTAAAAGAAAATACCTCGTTTCACTCTCCTG
>NW_016165394.1:7476-27760 GCF_001687245.7 Rhagoletis zephyria | reverse complement strand
CTTTAAAGGCTCAAAATTGACCCCAAAATAAGGCAATGTTTACCGTTGTTTTTACGACAGAAACCGAATTGGTTATTTACAAAAATGAATCTGTCGACAGGTTTGGAATTTTATCTTTGAAACGCCACACTTTTCTTTGTAATCGCTTTATTAGTTCTCGTGCAATAAGCGTTTTTGTGAAGCTCTAAAAATTACAACTACAACATTTGAACATAGCCCCCATACCTTAAGGTAAGACGTATTCTACGTCAAAACACAAATATGTCCTTTTCATTTTCTACAGAAAAATGTTGCCTTCTCAGTGCCCTCTACGCACAAATACTAAAGTGCACTCTCTTTAGAAAAGGCAACATTTTTTTTTAGAAAAGAAAAACGCCATTATCTGCCAGGTTTTTTAAATCAAGCACCGAATAATTAATCCTCAAAAGTGTATTAGGATTACGAGTACTTTTTATACAGACAAAAAAAAAATACGATCGCGGCATGTTAAGATATGATTCTTAGCAGTTACAACGAAAATGCAAAAAATAAGCTTTAAGCGATAGAACAAAGAAGTAGCCCTTTAATTTATTCACAATTTAACTATACTTTATAAGCAATTTTGAGAAACAGAAGGAACGAATTCAATCAGCTCCTAAGTGGTTCACATTTTACGCAAAAAATGCAGCCTTTCTGCTGCATTATCTTCATCGTTTCTATGAACAATAGCACTGCCAACTTGACTAATTGCGAGCGGAAGCAAGTCTAAAATTGTAAGTTGGTAAAAGGAATCTAAATTGAGCACTTTTCTTAAGAAAATGAGAAAACAAAACGATACTCGAATAACGGTTAGAAGCAGATGAAAAACTTTTGTTAGCTACATTTCCGTGCTGCCATTTAAGTTGAACAAAAGGGAGGGGAGGGGGCGAAGAGTAAAAGCAGCCGCAGCAGCAGTGGACTATGTAAATGCAAGATTGAGACAGTTTCAAGTGTAGAAACGAATGCAAGAATGCAATGTCAGCGTCAAGTAATAGCGAATGTTAAAATAATAATGAAAAAGAGGAAGCCNAACAAAAGGGAGGGGAGGGGGCGAAGAGTAAAAGCAGCCGCAGCAGCAGTGGACTATGTAAATGCAACATTGAGACAGTTTCAAGTGTAGAAACGACCCAAGAATGCAATGCCAGCGTCAAGTAATAGCGAATGTTAAAATAATAATGAAAAAGAGGAAGCCGGCGAAGTGTAATGCATAGAAGAGAAAAGTTAAGATATCATCGTTTGTAGTAGTAACTATGTCTGTGCATATCTGCAAATGCAGCTGCATTGTAGTAAGGCGACTGGTCGTATGATGAATGTGTGTCGTAAGTAAGTATGTAGTACATATCCCTGGGTAAGCTAGAAATTTTTGTGTAACTTTTACGTGTACACAGCTGCAAGGCTTTGTAATTGGCGCGNGGTCGTAAGTAGGTATGTAAGTATGTACATACATATCCCTGGGTAAGCTAGAAATTTTTGTGTAACTTTTACGTGTACACAGCTGCAAGGCTTTGTAATTGGCGCGTAAACATGCCGAGAATACTTTAGATAAGGCTGCATTTAATGCATTTCGCGAAATTAAAGCTGAAGTAGGGAGGTGAGAGCAAAAACTTGCATCAATAGAAATGTTGCGAATTCAGAACAGTAATGCTGAATGCATGAAGTTACCTTGTGACGAGCCAGAGTTTTAATTAATAGTTTAAAGTTTGTATAGAAAATTAAATTAAGTTCTCGTTTGTTGGAAGAGAAAGAAAAACAAACAAATACAATATAAGATTTTAGTGGAGCAAGGTGTGTAAGAGTGTGTGCCAGAGGAAAATGTCAGCCATTTTTTGTTGGCTAAACATGCAATTAAAGTTACGATTGCATTTATACTTGCGCTGAAATTATAATTAATTAACCAAGCGCAAATAAATAAATGTTAGCTGCTCAGTTTTTTTGTAAAAATGAAGGATATTTCATCATTGTTGCAATTTTTAAATTATGTAAGTGCCGAGTAAGATTGTAAATTCTTTCAAAACGAACAACTTTTATGAGAAAAAAGTAATTCCAACCGCGTAAAATCGAAAGATGCCGGCCTTAAATCAGAAAGATAACTGCTAAGTTCATCGCCAATTTTTCAAGGACATCTTATCGGTACAAACTTGTAGAGAATGAGGAGTGGTGAAAACTCAACAAAAAATGGTTTTTGTAAAAATTTGGTACAATAAGTTGCTGCAGGAGCTCCGAGAAAGAAAATGTACGTATATTTGTACTTAGAGCGTGTGTGAATCGGTAGAAAAGTTCGCGGCGAGTAAATTTTTGGCAACTGTGAGGTGAATAAAATTTCAGTAGCTCATGAGGATAGTGAAATTTTTGACAAATCCATAGAAACTTTTGACAATCGCAAAGATTATTGATGTGTGTAATTTTTCGTTCAATAAAAGCTTAAATTGATGAATTGCAATCAACGATGGTAGATGTTTTCTTAAAATATTAATTTCACTTCAATTTGTAATATTTTATTCCACGTAAATCTGCGGTTATGAAAAATTTACTGCTGTCAAAAAATATTTCATTTCACACAGCAGATTGGCAAAACTGTCTCACCATAGTAAAAATATTATTCAACAGCATTCCCCGTAGAACTTTGTTACCGATTCACACACGCCCTTAAAAATAACCATCGAATTATTAAAGTGAACAAAAAATTGGTTTACAAATTTTTTATTCGGTTGACTTGGAATTTTCCGAAAAAAATAAAAATTAGTTTCTGAAAATATATATGTATTTCTTTCAAAATATCACCTGGGATGATAGAATAGTATAAAAGCTTAAATGGTTTGCTTAAAAATATTTAAACATTTTATCAACATAATCAAAATAATGAAATTTTTGGAGGAATTTTGAAATCAGTCCAGCTTACGTTAATCTTAATATTCTTCCGAAATGGAAATGGCGGAATCTTAAAATATAATAAAATAATGATTTCGGTGGAAAAAGCACAACATTTTTTTGGCGAGGTATCCTTATGTATATTTATAAGTTGAGTGAGAATTCAAAGAAAGAGAAAAGCTTCCGGGCCGTTAAACATGAAATAATCATTACAGCAAACCAATAAAAAAAAAAAATAAAAATTCGATAAAAATATCGAGAGTGGTGTCGATAAGTGTATCGATAAATCTAAATCGTTCGAGCTATCGATAGTAATTCAACACTACTAAGTATTAAGCTTTGAAATTGATGTTATCGATAAATAAATCGAAATGGAATATATCGATATAGATAGTTGAAAAGTAGTGAGATTAGGTAAAATAGTCTTTAGAATATGCTTTTGCATTAGATGCATACTTAAAAATTAAATTAAATTAAATTAAAAAGTGAAAGATATGCTTTGACATTTCGTCGTACATAAAATTAAGCTGGGATTTTGCCTTTGGGGACCAGATGAATTCGGTGCATAAGAGAACGCAAGACATTGTGATAACCAGTTGGTAGCTTGATATCAGCCCAATATTATGTTCTTTCTAGCGAAAAACATAACCAAGCAGGTTTGAATATCTAAGCAACCATATTAATCCTCAGACTTTATGCGTTATGAGTTTATCTACACCATGACATCATAAGTTTCGAAGAGGACTAGCTATGCCACTACTACTTGCATCTTTGGAAGGCTTATAGGCCTCTTCCGCTCAACGGACGTTGTTCTTGGCAAAGATAGAATTGGACGATGACTGTGCTCACGTCAAAGGATTCGAAGAGAACTGCCTCCTTTGAATTTGCAATATTAGGAATTCTTTATTTTGTTATATCCATCTTCGGCATGATTTATAAGATTACGCTTAAGAAACATAATAAACCAAAAAAAAATTGCACAACAAGAACCGTAAATGTTTTAGTGCTTTATTGGCTTGAAAGTCGTAAATCTTTATTTAGCTGTTCGTATTGGAAATGAAAGCGAATTTTCTGCTTCAAGATTTATTATTTGCTGAAATAAATTTAATAACTGTAGCATATACATACATATGTTTGTAAGCATATGTTTATACTATATAATGTGTACATATGTACTACTTTGTGTGTATAAGTTTGCTTCCACTTACCGCTGCCAAAAGGAAATCAAAATTGCACACGGCTATCTGTTTAAATTTCGCTATATCATCGGAACGCATCAAATGATGCCAACTCTCCTCCACATGTCGCATACTGTATGAAACATCAGCGGCAATGGGATTGTAAAAGGTGGATGTGTCATCGTTGTGATGTGATGAAGCTTTACGCTCTGATGCTGAAATGCTTTCCTTCTCCTTTTGACTGATTACTGAAAGGATGATTAAAAAATGTGGATACAATTTTAAGCAAATATAAAGTATGTACATACATACGTAGAAGAATAATATGCTAAAATGCGTGGCTATATAAATATTGCTTGTCAAAAATTTTATTGTTATATATAAGTATGTGTAAGTGTGATTGACCCTGTCTTCTCAAACCGGCTTCCACCGTTGTTTTTTTTTGCATATTTTCAGGCGCGTTTTTTTTGAAACATTAATTTTTTGATTATGGAATTTTGTTTTACTAAAAATGTAGCTATAAAAAATTTATTAATTTTATCCTAAACACTGGAATATCTTCCTTAAGCTTGATTGACCGGAAGCTAACTGTTTGTCTTGACTTATGCATAACTGCCCTCAATATGAAATTTTCCATTATTTGGGAACCACATATATTTAAATAAGAAGTCCATTCAGAAAAATTTTTCAGCATCAATTAGAAGCACAGGTGAGAGTTGGTAGTGGGAAGAATTTATAATACGAATATTTGGAACTCCGGATAGTTATTTGTGTAGCATTGAAAATTGTGTAATCCGAATTTATTGAAACTCTATAGTCCGTATCTCGAAAGCGCATATAACGAACCATAAAGCAACGTTTTGCTACATATTGAGCTAAATTTTGATTCAGAATTGAGCGTGATGCAATCTGTTCAAATGTGCTACTTCTTTAAATTTATAATTTATAATTCAGAATTCTTTAATTACAACTTAAACAAGTATGTAGCAATACTTCGATAATTCCGCGTACTCGAAAAATTGAATAAAGGTATTATGGAATATGCAATAAAAGTAGACAAAATCGGACGTAATTCATATTTATTTGTAAGTAATTTTTATTTTTCGTATATGAGGCATTCTTTTTCATATCGGACAACAAATTTAGCCTCACACTTTCGATTCGCTTAGTGTTTTTTATGGATTCTATATATGAAATAAGCTACCACGTATTCAGGGAACTTTTTTTCTTCTTTTTCTTCGGAGAGATGATCTGTCATAGTTCGAATTTTGTCGTTATTCTGACCATACATGTACTTCTTCAAATCGTTAAATGTATCTCGGATTCCTCTCATCGCAGAGACTTCACCTTAATGTCGTTTTAAAGCTAAAGAAACAGGCTTAATATTTTTATGTAAAAGATGGTGGATTGTTTTTTTTTTTGCTTTTAGCTTTAAATAGTCGTACTTTTTGAAGTTGATTTACATAGTGAAGACCAATAAACTAGGGATATACCATCGTAATACCTGACTAGTTCTCTATAAAAATGGGCATTTTTCAATAACTATTTTTAGAATATTTTTTTTTATGAGGAGATTTTTTTTGTTAAGAAAATTTTTTTTCAAATTTATTTTCGAAAACTTAGGAAGAGATATGACTAACTCAGTGAGAAGGGAGACCAGTGTGAATGCATGTATGTATATAAAAAAAAAATATTTATTGGACCAAAAAGTAGTGGGTAGGCACTGTGGCCAATGGTAATCAACTATTACCACCTCCGCATGGTTGTAAGCCATGCAGAGTCCGCAGAATGCTCCGGAAGCAGTGTCCGGAGGATGCATCCGACTAGGCAGAGCATCCTTTGAACTGCCATCAAATTAAAACTTAAGAAAGTTTTATTACATTGCAGTTGAGAAGTGCATGTACATAAATTTCATTAATTTAATGAAGGAAATTTTTGCACATGCAGCACTACATAGCATGCATTTAGGCGCCTGGTGTTAGCAGTCGCATGTAAACAAGATATATTTAGCAAGGTGTTAACAATCGGGTTTTTGCAAAACTCTAAATGTTATTGCGTATTCCGATAAAAATTTGAAGCGAATCGGAGACAAATGGACTTAAAAAAGAATGCCTCATATGAAAATCCTTCCACATCACATTATTCTCCTACAGTGTCAGAAACAACAACAACGAATATAAGAACTTTTGATTTACATTACATACATTTCAGATATCTGGCTAACAGTAAGTGTTATTACTGTATGAGAAATATGTAAATTAAAACCAGTTTTTCTTAATTTGAAAATTTAGAGCTGGTTTTTTCCAGATTGCCATTTTTCAAATAACTCGTGATGTCGGATTTTAAAGTAAGTGGCTGTCGGCCAACTTCATTGAAAGCGACTAGTTCAAAGGCCATTTAAAAAATTCTACTTTCGTATTCATCAAAAAGTTGAACGCAAAGGTGAACTATGTAAATACCAGGGGTGTATGGCGAACTTTTGTTCGTTCGCATGTAAGGTGGTAGCATCTAATGCACATGTGTGCTTTCGATACTTCTTTGCTTGCGTTTTTGCTCTATTCGTTTAAAGCCTCTTTTAGCAAAGAGCCTACTGCATAAATTACATAAAACATATGCATGTATGTGCATATAGAGGTAAAGTAATATTCAAGAATCACCTGAGTGTTTGTCACTTTCTCCCGAGGCATTTTCACTGGTGCTTCCATCATTCTCTTCATTTTCCTGTTGAAAAAATATATTGGCAATAGCTATGTGCATCGTTCGTGTACTATGTGCATCCATATAACGGCTTTTTGAGAGTTCAGCGCAGTAACTGTGACGCCACTCTAGCAGAACTTTGCCAGACATGATTTTATCACGCAACAAAAATTCTAAAAATAAAAAGTAGTAATAAAACAGAACACACACATATTGCTCTTAAATAGGTGATTTGTATTAGCGCGGGTCAATTTTTTTTTTGCCTATGCGCGTATAGCACAGGAGGATTCTACGTGTAATTCTAAGCAAATTTTCTGAAGAAACCATGGGTCTAAAATCAACTTGGAGTTTGCCGAATTGCGAAAATAGGTTTCGAAGAAAATGTGAAAATTTCCACTGTTTCATCCTCTGGCGTTCATATTTTCGCAATTTGGCAAACTTCAAATTTATTTTAGACCCAAGGTTTCTTCGGCAAATTTGCTTAGAATTCCACGTATATTCCTTCTGTGCTATACGCGCATAGTCGAAAAAATCTTGCATACGAATTTACCTGCCCTAATGTATATACATTAGGGTGGTCCTTAAAAAAAATTTAAAGAACGAATTTTTGCAGTCTCACCCCTTCAGTCGGTAAACCACTGTCATATATATCACATATAGGGTTTGGTCCCTTGGAGACGGTTAAGGCGTATCGACTATATTAGCATCGACGTAGGGGTTGAGGCTTAGGAAATCTGATGTGAAAATTATAAGGACCACCCTAATATACATATATACGTACATATATGGATTAGTCAGAACTAAAGATGATACGAATTGAAATATGCAGTGAAAAAATAATAGTCGCCTCAATTCTCCTGCCTTAACCAATACTCACTCATATCACTGTGTATTTGCTTGAAGGTAGAGAAATTGAAATTTCCTCTCTCCGCCTCAACGAATGCCTCTGGATCGTCCGTGAGCATTAGCAGTTCGAGCAACTCCGTTTCCGATAAACCAAACTCCGAGCAAGTAATATAACCAGCTAAGCGCGCTACACATTTCTTGCCATATCGCGCCTCAAGCCGTTCAAATTCGTGCGCTATAAAATCCGTAAACGATATATCCGGCAGGCCAGCAGCCACGGCCAGTGGCTTATGCAACTCAGTGCGATTCTCCTCAGCAGTTAAATCGAAAAGGAACTCTGCCGACTTGAAGCGATCACGTTGCATTGGTGTGAAGCGCAGCTGATCAATTGGTGTTGTTGTCGAGCAGATGAGTTGCACATTCCATGGCAAAGAGGTGGGCAGCCATGACAGTGCCGCCACCACGTCGCAATCAAGCGGATTTAGCAGTTGTAGATCGTCGATAAAAATGAAAAATATATCATTACTCATATCCTCGATGCGACGTAGTAAATTTTGGAACCAGCTGTTGATGTAGACCGGATCGAAGGAAGCATCTTTGGGTAAATAACCTTCGGGTATATTGTAAATAATGGAGATTTGCTGACAAATCACGCGTAATAATTCGAGATTGTAGGCAGAGCGCGGTGAAGCGGCAGCAAAGCGCATAACGCGATAGACGCGTGTCGAATTGAACCAATCCTTACACTGGTGATACAAGTTCACCAGGAGCGCACTCTTGCCGCTGCCATGGGGCCCATAAATGAAGTAGGGTGCATGACGACTGCCATTGCGGAAATTGGCTAGCAAATTCTGACGCAAACGTCCCGGCACACGACTCGAAGCCAAAGCAGCGGCATCATGATGTTCGCGAAGAATGCGCAAATGTGTGGCATGCTCGTGGAAGATTTCCTAGAAGGCCAAAGAAAGAAATGTGAAAAATTAGTAAAAGAAAAAACTACTGTATTCCTTTTCCTCATACTTTTTCATTGATACCTTTTTGTGTAAAAAGTGAGGAAAATTACTTTTTTACCCTTCACACCTGCGTCGTTTAATTTGTAAAAATACGTACTCTCGGTATTCTTCTCTCGCTTCCTTTGCAATTGCTTCGTATTTAATGAATAAAAAGTAAAAAGAAAAAACAAAAACCGGAGAAGCTTTGCACATCTGAATACCCTCAAGGCTATTGGCACACTTTGCATCCGCTTACTTCCGCAAATTGCACAATCAGGCAGCGAATTGGAAACGTGCAACCAATACTACTTTTATCTACTTTATTACCCAGCAATCCCCCCAATACGTTTTTTATATAACATTTTATCAAAATTTATTTCACCCTTCTTCCCTGCGTATATTTCCAAACAAAAAAAGCTTATCTTGCTCATTAGCATACTGGGTCCAACCTGCGCGCCGAGGCATACAAATATTTAAAGTTACATTCGTGTCGAGTGCTAAGTTGGATTTTGGGCTACGGCAATTCATTTGCGACTAAAAACACCATGTCGTCTTTGGATGAGGCCCAGGGAAACAGTGTTTGAAAAAGAGTTGCTCTTTTTACTTAATTTTTGCTCAGTAATGTAGGCTCTTTTAACTGCTTTATTGCAGATATTCACGACCTGAAGAGGCTGCACTTGAACACTGATGACGGGTTCAAATCGCTTGTATCACTCTTGATAAGAGGCGGAGTTGGAACTAGCATTGAAGCTCAACTCTTCAGAAAACCTTTAGATAGTCCTCTCCATTTTTCTATGCCTTAGTAGTTTGAAGTCCAAAAAAATCAATCAACGTTTATATATACAACAAATACAGGCTTCGCCCTCGCCTGCAGGATCAGCAGACACGAGGCTGATGCCCCATTGTTGAAGAAAGGCGCTTTCTTTGTTATCTTTTCAGACAGTCAAGCGGAGATCAGGGTCCTCTCCACTAGGAAAAGGAGTGCTTCGATACGCTTTACCCCTTGGCAGCAATTACCAATTTTTTATTTTTATTTCTATTTTTTGTTGTTTGTCGGAACCAGGCTCAAAACAACGCGTTCAGAAAACAACACTCAGACTACATGCCGTCCATTGTATTGTTTTCATTTCCCTTTTAATCTGTTTTAAATCTTCACTATTTACGAATAAACCTAAGCAGATTGTTGGGTGTTAAAGGGCTCAGGTGTTCGCCTCTCAAGACATCGCGGCCAAATATCCCATACCTAATTCTTGCAAAGGGGGGGCCAGAAGCACAAAAAGTGTTCCAACGTCCCATCCTCTTTAAGGCAGGATGGGCAAATGAAGTTGCCTATCACAGTCAGGCGTAACACTAGGCACTAGGGTAGCGGGATATTGAAGGGAACGAGGTCGCACAGTGGGGCGTCCCCATATAAGCTGTGGCCAAAAGAAGTAACCGTACTACAAATCCGCTGAAATTTCGTATATGCGCTATTCGGCACTTAAGAATGAAGAAATGTGGAAAATAGTAAAATTCAACGCGCTGCCACGTCCCCTCTATTGTGGGCGGAAATAGTAAATGTTAACCGCTTTTGATGAAATTCATGCTGGTTTTAACTGGAAAATCATAAATATGAAAGAGCGTCAAAATCGGTTTACATTATCGTCCATTAATTCTAGAAAAATAGGCGCAAATTTAAAAAAAAAAAATATTTTTGAAGAAGTTAGGTGTATCCTGCACGTTTACTCCAAAATTTTCCGATTTGGAAGATAATGAAGAGTTTTTTTACTATGATGCCCACCTCGTACGAAACTATTTTGGCTCCAAGCACTAAATTTTATGAAGTTTGGAGAAAATTGACACATTTATTTTATTTTTAACGAAGCTCATATTTCTTCCTTTAAAAAATGACAAACCGAAAATATTTACAACACCTGCATACTAAATTATTTGCTTGATATGTATTTGCACTGAAACTTTCAATTCTACCTACACTTTATTGAACAAAAGTTTAGCTAAGGCAAGAAGGACTTTTGCCATCAAAAACGGATCTCGTTCAGAGAAGCGTCCACTTTTGGCTGACAGCTGAATGTGATTAATAGATTCGCAAGTCATTAATATCTACACTTTCTGTGGGTCACTGACTAACCGACAAGAAAATGATCTAACTGTCGGTTTCAATGAACTCACATGGAATTTCTTCAAAATAAGAGGCGATTGAAGGTATTAAAATCTTCGAAGGAAATCCGCACGTGGATGCCGACAGGTAATGTGTCGCACGGAAAGAAACAGGCACTGTTGAATCCAGATCAGCACGCGTACAGAGCGGATAGATCTACAGATATTACTCTGTACGCTCTGACTTCGGAAATACAGGAAACCTTCGAGTTTGGACGAACAGTGCTCTGTGCCTTCCTTGATATCAAGGCGGCGTCCGACAATAAATCCCATAGAGGACTTAATCTAGCTAAGAGGTTGTTTCGAAAGAAACTATAGGGTTGAAACACACAGCAAGGCGACCTGGAGTACTTCTATCATAGACCAGGGATTCAGGGGTGGGGAGAAGGTGTTTATGGCCCTAGGCTGATGATTTAGGTGCCTCTGGAAACCTTTCCTAGCATATTCCAAGCGGAAGTCTATGCCATAAGTTTGTGTACTGAGATTGCCAAGGAGGCACCATTATACCTCCTTCTGGAATGTGAGGCCATCGCACTTAGAAGAGAGAGGAGCATATGGCAATTATGGCCAAGAGAGGACCAAATTCGCTTTCTGCCTCCGAGTTCAATTCTGAAAATTCTAGAATCTCTAGTGCTAGGTGAAGTACTGTGATGAGCTCTGGGAATAATATACCTACTGGTCGCAGTGCTTTATTCAACTATCTATCTCTCTATCAAGCACTGAAAGAGCCTGCACGATGTCGGGTTGACTTCCAGTTAAGATCTTGCAAAGATCAGGAATCCATGCTGTGTGTTAATCTTTGTAATAGATGTGACACTCCAAAATGGTTTTGACTATGTTTGTGAGGCGAAATTCGAATGGGGCTTGATCGAAGCTATCTTCGAACCAGGCCCCAAAAAGGTTGTATTTAAGGCCTTACTCACGATAGCCTCGTGGATGTACGACTAATTTTCAACACCACTCGCCGGACACAAATATGAATAAAAACGACTACAAAAACAACAACGCAAACAAAGAGACAGACACTCTTAAAGAATCGGAAGAGCAGCTGCACAGACACGTACTATGGGGCCAGTACCAAAATAAGGCTACCAAACAGCGTAGAGAGTTTAAACAGCTACTTTGTTGAAATTCAGGCAGAGTTCGAATGGGCAAACGCCGTCATAACGGACTACCGGCTATGGAAGCAGTAAAAGCCACAGGTAATCAGCAAACGTCACAGATCAGGTGAAATCCTGCTAGCTAAACCCAAGAGGGTCAGCAGCTTTCGAAAAAGGATATAAATTAGATATCCCTGGCAGAGAGAAATGGATGTAGGACGCTCCGAGATTCTTTGATTCTATTCGATGCTACACTAGCGGATCTAAAATGGAAACGAAGGTCGGGGGGTGAGTGAACTCGGAACGACTTGGAGTACAATTGGCTCTAACCAATTTGAATTTTATCCACAAGTAATTCGGAAACTTGGAAGTATTTGGCAGCACATCACTTAAAGTGATAGCAGTTTACTCTTCACCAGATATATTTAGGTACCGGAATACAGAGGTATACCAGAGGTATGAGAGATGAAAAAAGCGTACTTCCCTTACACTTTCACCGTTTTGGAAGAGATTGGGCATTTCGAGCACCACCTGCAAGCTCAATACTACACAATAATTTATGTATCTATGCTGAGCAGAGAAGAAGTTTCCTTGGCTATGCGTCTACTAACACGCTGAAAAAAGCAACATGTAAATACCGTTACTTTTTTATAAACACATTAAATGAAGGTCCAACACATCTTGATACTTGTTCCACGTTTTTAACTATGAGTCAAACAGCCGTTTTACGGTTGTTGAGTCCGCTTTGTTGTTGGAATAATGCATTTTTAATGTCACACTTAGTCGACATCCGTAAAAAAAAAGAAACCATTTGACAAGCATGCTCCTCTAAACAAGCGAATCCTTCACAACTGACACTTCCCTTGCCACTAACGCTAAGCTACCTTGAACACGTTTAGCGTATTTATACATTTTTTTTTCTTACTTATTTACATAAAGTGCACTTTCGCTTTTTTGTTTTTGCTTAAGCCGCCGCTGCAATTCAGTGCGCTATGTGGCATGATGCAAATTCATTACTTAAAATGCAATTTAAAATGTATGCAAAGTAAGCGTTTTTCGCACGGTTTGCTGCCCTCATTTTGCTTATTTTCCCCCTCTTACGCTCAACCTCTCTATTCTTAATGGTTATTTTAACTTTTCATTTTTGAATGTCCAAATATCACGTTCCGCATGAAGAGATATTTTCACCTCCACCTCCATTCGTTGCAACACCACGCACGCCTTCGCCGCTGCAACATAAAAAAGGTGCAACTCAGTGAACGCTCAACGCATTATGCAAAATATTTATGCATCATGTTATGCTGGCGCAAGCAGAGGTATAACAACAAAATGCTAGTGCAAATAAAAATGTAAGCTTCCACATAAATTTGCGCGCAAATGCTTGCTTTACGTATTTTATTCGGCTGCAAACTGAAGCCAAAGCGAGGTTTTCTCCCTTCAAAGCTCCCTACAAAGCCATGGCGAAAAACGACCCTTGTTCGCCATCAATTACTTTTTAGTATATATATACATACATACCGTGCCGTGGTATATAATTGTGCGTTCCATAAAAAGAGTAACTGCGCCACCCACTCACTTATCACGAAAATCTGATATGACTATCCCCCACAGCACTTCAGTGACAACGTCTCTCACAATCAGCACCGCAGCAACAATTATCATCGCTATCACTTTAAGTGCCATGGCGTGTTACTCAACTTTTTGACCCGTAATCATGCAAATGGCTTTTCATGCAAATGCAATGCAATTACTTTGACGCTTTAACGTTCAGAACGCTTGGTTATTATCTGTATCCAACAAGTTTAGACTGCTTGTCAGAGCGTTAGGCTAAAAACGGTAATTAAATTAAAAACAAGCAGCATATTTGACGATGATTTGAAGCGTTTAAGTCGTAATTTATTTTAACGTTTGAAAACTAAAACGGAACATCAATTTCTAAACATTAAAAAATACGATATAAAGTTTCGGCCACTTCAAAATTTGACACGCATTTTTGGCAATCTAAAAATGGAGATATATCGTATTAGTCGGCCGCTGTAGCTGAGTGGCTTGAGGTGCGTACTGCCACTGCATAGGACCTTGGTTCGATCCCCGGTACGTGCAACATCAAGATTAGAAAACGTTTTTTTTTTAACAGCGATCGCCCCTCGGCAGGCAATGGCAAACCTCTACACAGGGCTGCCAACTATCTTTAGCTACGAGGTGCCATATTGAGGATAAAAAAGTGCCAAAATGTGCCAAATAGAAAAATAAAAGCGCCAAAAATGGTGTCATCCTTTTTAATTCTTCCCATTCAGCAATAAAATAAGCACCGCATTTCTAAAACAAAAAGGCAATGCCAAAATAAGATCAAGATAAGTTCAATAATCTTTAAAAATTAGAAAATTTCAGTTGAGAAAAAGAAGTACACGCGAAGGACTTCACAAAAAATATATTGAAATACTATTCTTGAAAAGTGCCATTTTGAAAAATTAAGTGCCATTTGATGTAAAATAGGGGCCAAAAATTGCACTGTTTGAGCCAAGTTGGCAGCCCTGCCTCCAAATGTATTCGTGCCATAAAAAAAGCTCCTCATAAAATCCATTCGCCATTCGAAAGTGCAGTAAAACTGAAGGTCTCTCCAACTGTGTAACATTGTCAGTACGCACCCCACGAATTGGATGAGAAGCTCGGCCAAATACTTAACTAAAATGTGAGGACAAAATATATTAAGTTTACGATAAAGACTAAGATTAAAATTAAGATCAAGATTAAGACTAAGAATAAGGTTAAGATTAAGATTAAGATAAAGACTACGATTAAGATTAAGATTAAGTTTAAGAATAAGATTTAGATTAAGATTTAGATTAAAATAAAGATAAAGATCACAATTAAAATTAAGATTAAGATTAAAATTAAGATTACGATTAAGATTAAGGTTAAGATTAAGATGAAGAATAAGATGAAGATTAGACTTAAGATCAAGATTAAGATTAAGATTAGTTTTAAGCTTAAGACTAAGACTACGATTAAGATTAATATTAAGATTAGGTTTCAGAATAGGATTTAGTTTATGATTACGATTAAGGTTAAGGTTAAAATTAAGATTAAGGTAAAGTTTAAGATTAGAATTAAGATCAAGGTTAATATATTTATTCATTGTTATACTGAAAAGTGGTCATATAAGTATGTAATATGGTGCACTTGGTCCTATTAAAAATTCGTATGTACATATGTATGTATTGGTTGTATTGCATTCGATTGCAGTAGTTGTTGTATGTAAGTACGCTTGTGTTGAAATTTAATTTGTTCATATATTCACACAATGCAAATTTTACAGGTTTTCTTGATGTACGTCTGAAAATTGGTTTATTTTGCTAGTGATGTGTGTATGTAGGTAAATATTAATAATGCACATAATAAAATTTATGCAAATATTGACAAAATTATGAACATGCACTTGTATGTCAACAGTTTGCCTATTCGACAACTTGGCATTGCTTATTTATTTAAGCTTAAGCACCTCATTTTGTTTATTTAAATTAGTCGAATATGTAGTGCTCTAATTAAAATGGCGTGAGTGTACTTTAGGCTGTAGGATATGTATTTATANCTTATTTATTTAAGCTTAAGCACCTCATTTTGTTTATTTAAATTAGTCGAGTATGTAGTGCTCTAATTAAAATGGCGTGAGTGTACTTTAGGCTGTAGGATATGTATTTATGTATGTTCAAATTTTTTCAAATGTCTAATTACAATATTTACAACCTGACACATAAGAGTGTTTATGTCTCTGACATTTTTGTTAAGGAAATGGATAAAATTTAGAACGAGCTTACATATTTCAAGTTGCTAAGTTTCGTAGCTTGGTAAGTTGAGCTTATTGCGATTCAGCAGATGAAAATGCTTCACTATTTCTTAGAGACGATGTGACCAAATTGTATGTTTGAATTGAATGTTTGAGCAACAAAATAGGTAAGCAAATACGGCTAGGGAAAACAGGGTTGAAGATATACCCTTTTGATTTATCTTTATTGGAATCAAAGCATATTTAATTAAAAATAAGCATATCTAGCTAAAAAAAAATCACAAAATATCCATTTCCTCTGCAGCGACGTTTTATGGATGCATTGTTTTAAATTGCCTTGATTTTCACATACATACATACATATGTACCTGCATACTACATACATACATAGATGGGTACGTACCAAATATTTAATCAATTTACAATTTTAACGCATTTAAGCAAATTCATCCATTTAGGTATTTTGCAAATATTTTGTTAAGCGTTAAATAGTCTAAATGCCAACCCTTTTCAGAACTCATTAGCAGCAGCAGTCAAAAAGGGATTACCCACTTTGCGGTTTTGTTCCCAAGCAACAGCTGCTTTAACTCTAGAATTGACTGCCTATGCTCTTTCGGCTGAAAATTTTTTTTTTTTTTATTAATTAATGCTAATTTGTTGTTGTCCCCTTGATGGTAAAATTCTTGTCTTAATAACTCTGGTCGAACGTAAAGCCGGTTGGCTAAGCATTTTTCAGGGAATATCATGCTGTTGTTAAATTTGTCTATTTGACTAAAGTAGGATTGACATTTTCTGTTTTATGAAGTTGGACACGGTTGAATAAATGATTCGTTAATAAAGCAACTTTTAAGCAAACGAGTGATTTCTAAAAAAGAAAAAAACAAACGACTTCAACACTCGTAAATTAAACAAAAAAAGACTATTAATTTGTGGTTTACCGTTATTTTTTCCTTGATCCAATCATTGAAACTCAATCACCACCTCCAAGTTATTCCCCTTCCAATAAAAAGAGATCCACAGAATTCCGTTAGTTTTTCTAATGCTCCCATAATCGGAACTAGACAAACTCAATATGAAGGTACGACTTTCCGATAAGAAAAGAGTTATGGAAAACGGTTCACGAGNTTTTTTTTTTATTAATTAATGCTAATTTGTTGTTGTCCCCTTGATGGTAAAATTCTTGTCTTAATAACTCTGGTCGAACGTAAAGCCGGTTGGCTAAGCATTTTTCAGGGAATATCATGCTGTTGATAAATTTGTCTATTTGACTAAAGTAGGATTGACATTTTCTGTTTTATGAAGTTGGACACGGTTGAATAAATGATTCGTTAATAAAGCAATTTTTAAGCAAACGAGTGATTTATAAAAAAAGAAAAAAATAAACGACTTCAACACTCGTAAATTAAACAAGAAAAGACTATAATTTGTGGTTCACCGTTATTTTTTCCTTGATCCAATCATTGAAACTCAATCACCACCTCCAAGTTATTCCCCTTCCAATAAAAAGAGATCCACAGAATTCCGTTAGTTTTTCTAATGCTCCCATAATCGGAACTAGACAAACTCAATATGAAGGTACGACTTTCCGATAAGAAAAGAGTTATGGAAAACGGTTCACGCGGTCCAAAGTTATGCAGTAGCACACATACAAAAAAAAATATTTCGACGATTTGATACGTGTACGGCCACTGTCAAACCAGAAAAATCTGACGATATTTTGCGTTGTAATATGTATATATATATATATTTTTATTATTATTGTCCAAAGAGATGTAAAAAATAAGTTTCGGGCCTCAGGAGGCTGTGGAACTGCTGCCATCTTGGAAACAGTGGTGGCCAACGTATTTTCCAACTTAGTTTAATTTTATTTTTCTTTCGGGACAGGAGGCTTAAAATGCCTAAAAGTATTTTCAGACAGAAATTTAATTGCGTCAATTAACTTCTTAATCAGGCCATAATTTTTCGGTGTTCAATAGTATACTTTCAAATTGAAAAGTAAAGACATTTTTTCTAAAAATAAAGTTATGGCAAATTTTTAAGTATTTTATACATTTCTGATGGTGAAAGTGTAGGTACTTTCGGTGCTACAACTTGCTATATTGACTACTTAAACTCTGCACCAGAAACATTTATTGGGTTCACATTAAGGTGTTCGATTATGTGTCTATTTTTGAAAACCGGTTTTCCAGTTTCGGTTTTATTTTACATAATTTCTCTGCAGTAACACTTACTGTTAGTCGGAAATCATGACTAAAATTACAATATGACTGCCAAAAAAAGGTACAGCTTTAATTTAGAAATAAATAACTGCCGTTAGAGGAGAATGACTACAAAATGTAGTCGATTCACTGATTTGTTGTGGTTCAATTTTCAATCAAAAAAACACGTGTTTAAAATATTTTGATTCTGGCATAAAAATAAACTGGGTTTTCCAGTTTATTCGCTTGTAAAAATCCGGTTTATCAGGTATTGGAAAAATCTAGAGGTAAAAAAACCGCTTAAAAATATTAACAAAACCGCTTGAAACCGCATTTACCACTGATTTCACTTAACCTCCTGTCATGACAAACCCTATCTTGTATGTCTTCCCCTAACCTCAATTAAATCTTCTCAGCTAACAACTACTGGTGTTGGTTAACAGTAGATTCCTCCTTTCAAAAAGCATGAATTATTACCCAATCAAAATGTGTGGTCCGTTATGCTAACATAATTTTTTACTTAACACATACATATGTGGCATGCATAACCTCATGTTAATTTTTACATTGTATGTACATTAGGAAGGCAAAAAAAAAGATTTAAAATGTTTCACGCTAAGAGTTTTTTAAATGGGGANTTGTAAAAATCCGGTTTATCAGGTATTGGAAAAATCTAGAGGTAAAAAAAACCGCTTAAAAATATTAAAAAAACCGCTTGAAACCGCATTTACCACTGATTTCACTTAACCTCCTGTCATGACAAACACTATCTTGTATGTCTTTCCCTAACCTCCATTAAATCTTCTCAGCTAACAACTACTGGTGTTGGTTAACAGTAGATTCCTCCTTTCAAAAAGCATGAATTATTACCCAAACAAATGTGTGGTCCGTTATGCTAACTTAATTTATTACTTAACACATACATATGTGGCATGCATAACCTCATGTTAATTTTTACATGTATGTACATTAGGATGGCAAAAAAAAAAGGTTCAAAATGTTTCACGCTAAGAGTTTTTTAAATGGGGAAAAAAGAATACGCGCAGTTTTTTGTTAAAAAAGAAATGATATTTAGAACTGTCTCAAATTTCATGAAGTTTTCCATGTATTTTATATAGGGAAAACACTTTTTCGGAGAAATGGAATACACATACGTTTTTTATTTTTTTTGAACATCAATATTATCTTAAGGAGACTTCCAAAAATAATACCCATTTACCATCTTTTATGACTAACGTTTTTTTANGGAGAAATGGAATACACATACGTTTTTTATTTTTTTTGAACATCAATATTTTCGATCGTAAATTTCTCTTTCTCTTAAGGAGACTTCCAAAAATAATACCCATTTACCATCTTTTATGACTAACGTTTTTTTCTGGGTCCCCCTTTGCATTTTTGGTGTTTTTTTGGGGTCCTATAAAAATAGTTAGTATTAAAAATTGGTTGAATAAGCAATTTAGTAATTTTAAATTAAGTCTCCTATAGGGTGGCAGAGCTTTCCGATCGAAAAATATAGATTTTCAAAAATTCTGTACCATTTCAAAGAAAATGTGTTTTTCCCCTTATAAAATACATGGACTCAATAGGCTTTGAGGCAGTTCTAAATGTAATTTTTTTTCTTATACAAATAAATACGAGTATTCTTTTTTTTTTAGAGAAACACTTTAAACTTACCTCCCCCCGGCTGTGTTTTTGGACCACCCTAAAGTACATACATATATACACATTCCTAATTAGTGCAAATATAGCTCCTCTTTGCGTAATAATTACACAGACCTGCATGATTGCTTAACGGCCCCTTGTTAGTACAGCAAATGCTTTGGCTTATAATAAAGGATCATTCATTTTGTAAATACTTCCTTCCAGATCCACCGAAAATTGCTGTAATTTTATTATTTTTAGCAAGAATTTGCATTGTATTTTCAGGTACACCACAGCCACAATTCATTACCTGCATTACGTACTACATATTTGTATTATTTTCAATGTAAAAAAGCCCATTCATAAAAAGGACAAATACAATTATAAAAAACCACAAAGCATTTCACACCCTGAAATTATGCCAACTCATTGTTTTGTAGCTTTTGCTTTTCGTTCTTTTGCCACCAACATCCCCGTACTTGTGGCCGTTTTCCTTTCGCGCCGCTTTCACAAACACATACATAGCTGCAGGCGAAAAACGAAAGTAGAGGCATCAACAATTGTTTTAGTACAGCAACAAGCATTTTTGGTTGCGGCAAAGAAAAAATGTATGGTGTAACTCAACAGCAGCAGCAACAACAATAAAGCCATTTTTTTCAAACCAGCTGCCAACCCTTTGTTTTAGCCCGATGATTGCTCGCAGCTTAAAAGTTTTTTCCTCGAATATGACCGACTTAACATAAACATGCAAATAAAGGTTTGTGCTTGTACATAAATACATATATATATATATATATAT
>NW_016165394.1:0-7456 GCF_001687245.7 Rhagoletis zephyria | reverse complement strand
TGACTATTTGAGCAATAAGTTCGTCAATTTCCCCCAAAAAAAGTGAAAAATCCAAAAAATTGTTCAAAAACGCACTCTGGTGGCGATCAAAATTAAAAATTAATGCGAAAAATGGATTCTCTGACCCAAAAAACCCCCGTATACACATTTTCAATAATATTTTTTGTCTTTGAAATGCATCTAAGAGGTCGTTTATTTGGTATTTTTGAAAATATCTACCAAAAAATTTTGGCAGGCTTGAAAATGATTTTAGAGGTATGGTTCCTTGGGCGAAAATGTTTGTTATGGTCCATAGTACCAGAATCGCAAGGATATGAATCAACTTTTTTAATTGACCCACCCTAATATATATATATATATATATATGCACAACAAAAATTTAAGCCAGCACAAAATACGTGGAAATTTAAGCAACAGCGGTAGAGCTTTTATTCTTTTTTTAACTAGCTTCAAAACCGGAGGAGATTACTTATTTGTCGTGAATATTTTTATTCTGTTTTTATTTTCATAAAAAAAGAAAAATTTCACATACATGATGAAAGCAGGTGGACTCACGCAAAAAAACAAAAGGTTTAAATACAACCAAAGAGAGCAAGCAAAAACGTGAAAAATTTAGAACAGCTGTAAAGAAAGTTATTTATATTTAGTTTTCCTTGGCTTCCCTTTCATTTTTGCTCTTCTTTGTTAGCTTTACTCAAGGCTCATTCGGTTTGTTTAGCTGCTTTTCAATAGCCAGGTGCGCTTAGGAAATGCTTTAGCTGAATGTTTAGATTACTAATGCGTATATATGTATGTATTCCGCTTATTTACCTGTCTGAATAATTTTAAACAAACTACTGCATGAATTTAAATGAAAAGATGTTTACCTTTTAAAGAAGCGCGCACAAAAATAAAAACTTATCCAACCCAAGCAAATTGTGCCGAAGCTCACTTTGTCAGAAAACTTTTTAAGTTTCGTGTTCACCATTTTTAGCAAAAAAAAAAAAAATTTAAAAAGGCCCAATTTTATGTAGCGACGAAAGAAGATTTTAAAATTGTCTGCTCGTAAACGCGGCATTGTGCTTAACGTTGGATAAAAAGTTATGCAAAAAAATTTAAATTAAATTTATATCTTATATGGGGCAGGAAACTGCGTTGTGAATAAGTTGTACAAGAGAGCTACCCTCGCATCGATTGCACCGATAAAGGAGAGCATGGGAGCATCTTTGGCTAATACTGCCACACTACTATTGAACAGATGGATCTTGTGTGAGCGTAGCAAACGCTGGGCCAAGAAAAGGACGTGTGTAACTGCATGGTCCTTCTGACCGAAGTTGGAGTGCAGGCGGTCAAGGGATCTTCTTGAATTCACAAAGCCGCAACTCTCATTTCTGGTGGGTGTATTGAGGGCCACTGTCCGAGGAGAGGCTAAGTATGATATCGGATCCTTACTGTAGCAGCTGCTTAGAGAACGATGATGTGAAATCATCTCAACATTTTCCTATTAAGATAGCTTTGCCGAGACTAGGGTCTAAATACGACGATTGCACTTTGATTTTCAGCGTTTTTCGCTAAAGCTTAGCAGTTACCGATCATAATGGTATTTAATGGTGTTTTTGTTTCAGTTTTCTATAAAGAACGAGATTCCATCGCGAAATTGTAGTTGAAATGAAAACTTAGAAAATATATATGGGCGATGTTTTTGCAAAAACGCCCATCGACTAATTGCAAAGGAGCGCAAAAAATGGATTTTCTTTGACGGCATTGCCTTAATAGGCGGTATTTTTTCTAGCTATTATTTTACAAATCTGTTGTTTTAACAACGATGACGTATACGCCCCGTAGCACCATACACAGTCAGTTAACACGTTTACTCGCACGCCTTAATTTAAAAGTCATTTTTTTCTAAAGTAATTAAATATTGGCGTGGAATATTTTTCTACAGTTTGCTTCTCGAACATACATGTGTAATAACTTCTTTATTTATATAACACTTTCAGAATGAATTTCGAGGTGCCAATAAAAATTGTAATNTAATCAATGTAATTTTTTTCTTCTGGCGGCACACTAGCTTTAATACTCTAGATTGGTTCGTTTTGGCAAGAGGAATATTTTCATCGATTAATGTCAAAATTTTCAAGTAACTTAAACTTTTGTTTCGCAAACCATCCTCATCTTATAATCAATGTAATTTTTTTCTTTTTGTGGCACACAAGTTTTATGACTCTAGATTGGTTCGTTTTGGCAAGAGGAATATTTTTTAATCGATTAATGTTAAAAGTAACTTAAACTTTTAAAATGAAAAAAAAAATCATTAAATACCAAAAATTACAAAATAGCAGCGAAAGATATTCTGCACGCTGCCATTTTTATTTAATTTAGTGGCACACTCTTCAACCTTCACAGATATGCTTTATATGATGCCAACTTTCATTGTTTCTAATATGAACATTATATTTGAAAACTTTGTAAAGTTATTGAAAAAAAAAAATCCATTATGATTTTTTCAAGTGACAATGAAAAGATGAGTAATTTCGGTACTTTTTCGCATAAGTAATCGTTTTAAGGCGAAAATTGTTCAAAACTTTTATTTTTTATAGTACTTGTTGTTGGAAATCAATTGGAATAAATGCAAGCAGAATGCTGTAACTTTTCTTTTCTGCCGAGAGAAGGGAGTGACACTAAGAAAAAAAACTCGTGAGATTTGCTCATATACTAAATGCATGTTATGTGCACATATAATATGTTTTTTGCTGAAAAAAGCTAAAAAGTCCTGAAACATTATTAAATATTTCAAACCTAATTATGAAATACAAACGCATGCTTAACTTTAGCAGTATTTAGTGTTTATTTGTTAGCACTTACTTATATATGTATATGTGCATATGAACAGATGTTTGTATGTATTTTTCTACTAGGTTGATTTCATAAGTCTTGCCTGTTCATAAATGAGTAAAACCTCACTGAGGGCGTGGTGTGTTTTTTTTTTATTTGTTATTTTGAACGTTAATGTAACTTTTCCACCATCGCTTTAGCTTTATGCGCAAAGTGTGCCAATTAAGGACTCTTCAAGAGTGAATGCGTCACGATGGCACTTTTAACACCAGCGGTGTAAAAACATGAATAATCTGTCAATTAAAAGCTGTTAACTGAATTTACTTTGAAAAATTATCGCGAGCACGTACTTACATATACATACTTTGCTGCCATATTTATGAACTCGTGAAACTAAGTTTGATTAAATAAATTTTTATTTGTTTTTGCCCTGTCGGAAAAGTTTATCCTCATTCAACAAGGAAAAAGAGAAGCTGTTTGCGAATCAACAATCAACTTTCTTAATCATATGCCATTTTTAATTTATTTTTTTTTTAATTTTTCTCAACGGGTTCTGCTCTATCTAATAAACTATTTAGTAGCCTGGGGGCGCACAGAAAATGTAATTAATTTAAATAAATTGTCCACCAAAGCAGCCAATGATTTTTGTTATGTACCTATGTAGATATTGAACAACTCACCAAACGGTATTACTTCAAAACCGCATACGAAATTCCAGTTGGGTAATAAGTTTGAAACCTTAAGATATGCACATACATATGTATATATGTACGTATATATGCTTAATGTGGGCATATGTTGCGTGTGCAGTTTTAAGAAGTCAAATGTAATATAAGTTTTAAAATGCTGACAAACCTACACAAAACTTTTAAATGAATAAAATTTGCAGCCAGTTCGAAATGAAAAGTTGTCCTAAATAATATTTGCCAGGTGGTGTGGGAGGACGATAAATGTCAGCTAAAAATCTTATAGGAATGATTTATTGCATTATGAACTTATGTCCCCATACATACATACATATGTAGGTATGAGAAGGTGAACTGTTGTTTTTGTTCGCCACATTGTTGCCAGCAATTACGCTAATGAAAGAAAGCCAAGAGTAGTAGTAACGATGATGGATGTATACCTGCATACATATATACAAGTCTAGATGTGCACGCAAGCCTTGACTACCAAAGGTGAAGTTTTGTACACATTGCAACCTTGTAGGTGAAATTAGCTACTCGCTCACTTTATTAACGAGTGACCTGGTTAATGTGTTTTGCCACAAGTAGTTTTATTTCGTCTTCGATTCATTTCTTACCTGCACAGTCTTTCTTCTCCCCTTGATGACATCAGGATCGTTGGTTATATGCTCTTCGATTAGAAAACGTAATTTATCAAAAACTTTGTTTTTAAATTTACTCAAATAAGTTTCATGGTCCTCATTGTCGGGATCGATTGCATGCTCACTCGATTTACCAGCAACGCTGTTGGGTAAATAATTGAAAAGATAGATAATTTTTTGAGGGGTTACTTTTGGTAATTTTTATTTTGAAGAAATTCAAATAAAGTGGTTAGTCGGATTTTTTAAATCAAGTAATCGAATACTTGAAACAAATTTGACAAATTAAAATTTGAAACCGCCCTTTTGTACTTACACCAGCGTTGTGTAATTGTCGGAGGAGAGGTTCATAGTGAGTTGATCTTTCATTTTGCGTAGTCGTTCACCTGCCTCCGCATTTTTAGTGGTCAACTGTGATGACCATTCACGAAACACAGCCAAAATTTTATCATTCGACAGCTCTGTTCGGAAGAGAACGAAGTAATTAGTGGCGTGCCATTAAAATAATGAATGAATAAAATTATTACAGCTGGCTTTAGTAAGAAGTAACCAGATTTATTTTATTTTTATTTATTTAAAAAAGCTTATATAATATTAACAATTATTATACAACCTATGAAAAAGCAGCGCTAGCAGCATAACCAGATTTAAATTTCCCTATACAAGCTAAAAGCTAGTTTTTCAATCCCACTTACCTAACGCTCTTTGCACTTCCTGTTCCAATTGTGTCTCTCTCAGCTTCTGTGCTCGGTTCATGAAATCCTCGGAGAGAGTATTTGTTGTATTTGCATTTCGTTTAATGCTTTGAAGATAGCGCTCAATCGCATCACGTAGCTGTAAATACTCCGAATGCCATTTTTCTAGCAACATGGAACTGTAAATAAGAGCAGAAAATTTATAGATTTGAAAGAGCAATTTACTACTAGTCACTGGAGATCAGCTAGTCCCAACAAATCTATGTCATATGACAGAGTTACAAACATAAAAAGTAAATTTTTGGCGTATACAGATGATACTGAAAATATGAATTTGAAGTAGTTAAGTACTTTGTCTCCCTAGGATCCAGCATAAATACCACCAATAATGCCAGCATGGAGATCAGGCCGAGAATAACTCTTGCCAACAGGTGCTACTTTGGGCTTGGTAGGCAATTAAAAGGCAGAGTTCTCTAAAGGAGTACCGAAGGAGATGGAATGACGAATAAAAATACAATGATTGTGCTGTATGGGACATGTTGTACGACGAGGCTACAGTGAAACGATTTTTTGATTCGACACCCATGGGTGGAACTCCAACGCTACCCATTGGATAAATTTTCAAAAAAAAGTTTCTTTTTACATAGCTAAACGTCTTTTTCCTCAAGCCCGAAATTGCGCAATTTCGAAACTCAATTTCAATTTAAAATTATAGCTGTTTACACGAACTTCTCAATTTCAAGCTCAATTTCGATGGCAGTTTGTCTATTTGTTTGTTGTTATCTTGTCAGTTTTGTGTTGATCGGTTTATTTGCTTGTTATTGACGTTTTTTTCAATCAGCTCACATATAGATATAGTTACAACTTTTATTAAAAACATCGCTATTTAACAGTTATTTTTTGACTTTTATTTAATTACTCCTTGAATAACAGTTGTTACTGATTTTTATTTTATAAATCTGAAACAGGAATTATTTTTGATTTTTATCTAAGTAATCTGCAAATAGCAGTTAATTTTGATTTTTAAAATATAAGTCTTAGATAACAGTTATCGAAGACTTTTATTTATAAAAGTCATAAATAAAAATCAGCCAGTGATTTTTATTTTTAAAAGCCATCAATATAAATCAGTCACTGACTTTTATTTTTTAAACATTTCCTTCATAGTGAGTTTTTCAATGATGTTTTTCATCTATAACTGTTACGTTCGCGCCCAGGTTTTGGACAAAAATTCATATTAAAAAATTCACTTAAATCGGAATTCCAAGCGTAGAGCGAGTAGAGACCCTGCAANGAGTATCTGATTTCTGTAACGATTTTTTTCCGAATCTTCAAAGAAAATTATATGAAGTGGTTGACACGAACTCGTAAAGAAATTTCTGTACGAAAAATAAAGAAAATTCTGAAAAAAGTCTGCAAGAAATTCTTCACATAGCAGCATTATTTTCATTTCTTCACCGATTTTCTTCCGAAATTTCGTAAAAGAATGGAAGTGTGCGTAATTTATTTCATTTTAGAAAATTCGGAAAAAAATCGGATGGGATCTTTCCGAATTCGTTAAAATTTCTTTACGATTCAGAATACTCTGAAAAAATGGTTTGCAGGGGATATACAAAGATTATGCATGTGTGCGTAGAAATCTAAAAACGTAAATGCATGCGTTCATGCGAACAGATGTATGCATTCACGATTGGCCTTAAACCATTCACATTGACACACTTGACGGAAAATAGTTGCATTTTGTTAAATTTGAAAGTTTATGCAATTTTTATGAAAGAATAAACCGAAAAGATTGCTTAACTTAATGATGCCAGCAAGGAGCAAATGCGAAGGAAGAAGCGTGGGAAAAGCAAACTTATAAAACTTCAAATGTCTGCATACATATATATTTATTATCTTGTAAAGCGAAAGAATGAACGCTCTGCGAAATCGCATTGCATTTCACTTCAGCTGACTGCACCATAACTACGCGCGCGCGGGGGGGGAATATTTACGTAGCTAGGTGGCAGTGGCAAGCAAGTCAGCAAATGGCTGCTGCATTTACTTACTTAAGCTTTACACTTATTTAGTTACTTGCTTTTGGCGAGTTTGCTTAAAGCAAGTTGCTTGATTAGAAGCCCCGCCAGCATCGTTGTGCAAAATGTGATGTAATGATTGCTGGGCGCTGTCTTGAAACAACACTCTAAAAAGTATTATTCGTGTGAACAACACATTTATTACGTATGTATATTGTACATACTATGTATGTAGTGCTTTAACTTTAATGAGTGTTTCCTTTGAAGGATCTTGTAAGTTCACAAGAGCTAAAGCTTTTGAAATGAATACTTTTGTTAGGAAACATGGCGTTTGAGTAACAATCTATATATTAATATACCGAACCGATTTGAAAACCAAGATCACCATCGGTAAGGTATTTTTTGTAGATGAAAAGAGTTTCCAAAATTGGTTGAACAGTACGGCCAAAATCGCCGTATACAAATTTGCGTAATTGTGTACAGTTGTTGTTGCAACCAGTTCAATTTTAGTTGGTTTGTTTGTTGGTTTCATTCGTAATTGAAATTAAGCTTTGTACTGAAGATAAATCTGTTGATGAAAAAATAATTGAGAAAAAAGTGAAGGCAAT